>NC_091700.1:7585757-7888787 GCF_041296265.1 Equus caballus | reverse complement strand
TGGAAGGCACAAAGCACTGCCTCCATCCTTCAATTGGAGACAAGCCATAAACTGTCTTGCCTCCAGCTCTTTAGGAAGCTGACAAACAACTCACTTTCCACCGTCCTGTTACAGCAGACCGGGGAACTTCTCATACAAAGGCAGCTCCAATGGCATTTCTTCCCAGCCCTTAACTCGCAGCTTTAGGACTCCTGCTTCTGCCGCAATTCCACCTGGCCGACCCGGCTCAGACGAAATGCCTACATCTTCCCCTGAAGCCACTGGGCTGAGTCCCAAATGATTGAGCATCCACGTGCTTAGGAGGCGATAGACTGCACGCCTTTTTCCAACCACCATTGTGCACTGCTGGAGAGAGTGTCGGAAAGCAGCTATGTCAGAAAGACCCCTTTGCTCTCTGCCGTGCCCTTCATTGCTCTAGACGTGGAATGCACAAGGCACTGGCTCCACCCCTCAAGGGGCGACAAGCCACAGACCATCTTCCTTCCATCTCTTTAGGAAGCTGAGCAAGAACTCGCTTTCAACAGTGCTCTTTCTGTGTCCTGGCAACATCTCATACAAAGGCAGCTTATATGCCATTTCTTTTCAGCGCTTAACTCGCATATTTGGAACTTCTGCTCCTGCCACATTTCCAACTTGCCAACCCGGCTCAGAAGAAATGTCTACATCTTCCCCTTCAGCAACGGGGACGAGGCCCAGATGACTGTGCTTCCGCATGCTTAGCAGGAGCAGACAATAGGCTTTTTACAAACCGCCATTGTGCACTGCGTCAGAGAGTGTCAGAATGCACCTATGTCAGAAAGGGCCCTTTGCTCTCAGCCGTGCCCTCCATTGCTCTAGAAGTGGAAGGCACAAAGCACTGCCTCCATCCTTCAATTGGAGACAAGCCAGCAACTGTCCTGCTTCCAGCTCTTTAGGAAGCTGGGAAAGCACTGGCATTCCACAGTGCTCTTACAGTGCCCTGGGAACGTCTCCTACAAAGGCAGCCGAACTCCGTGTCTTTTCAGCCCTTAACTCACCAATCTGCAACATCTGCTTCTGCCGCATTTCCACCTTGCCAAACCGGCTCAGACGAAATGCCTAAATCTTCCCCTCAAGCGACTGTGCTGATTCCCAAATGATTGAGCATCCACATGCTTAGGAGGCGATAAACTGCCTGCCTTTTTCCAACCACCATTTGACACTGCTTAGAGAGCGTTGGAAAGCAGCTATGTCAGAAAGGCCCCTTTGCTCTCAGCCATGCCCTCCATTGCTCTCGAGGTGGAAGGCACAAGGCACTGGTTCTGGATCCACCCCTCAATGGGAGACAAACCACATCTTGGCCTGCTTCCAGCTCTTTAGTAAGTGGAGAAAAAACTCCCTTTCCACACTGCTCTTACAGCGTCCTGGGAACATCTCATACAAAGGAGGCTGAATGCTGTTTCTTTTCAGCATTTAACTCGCCAGTCTTGGACATCTGCATCCTGCACGTTTCCACCTTGCCAACCCGGCTCAGACGAAATGCCTACATCTTCCCCTTGAGCAATGGGGCTGAGGCCCATAGGGTTGTGGTTCCACATGCTGAGGAGGACAGAGACAATAGGCTTTTAACTAACCACGATGTGCAACGGTTGGGAGAGTGTCAGAAAGCACCTATGGCAGAAAGACCCCTTTACTCTCAGCCGCGCCCTCCATTGCTGTAGAGTTGGAAGGCACAGAGCACTGCCTCCATCCTTCAATAGGAGACCAGCCATAAACTGTCTTGCCTCCAGCTCTGTAGGAAGCTGGGATGGAACTCGCTTTCCAAGTGCTGTTACAGCATACGAGGAAATACTCATACAGAGGCAGCTCCAAAGCCATTTCTTCCCTGTGCTTAACTGGCCGCTTTAGGACTTCCGCTTCTGCCACAGTTCCACCTTGCCAACCAGGCTCAGACGAAATGCCTACATCTTCCCCTTAAGCAACGGGGGCGAAGCCCACATGATTGTGCTGCCACATTCTTAGCAGGAGCAGACAATAGGCTTTTTACAAACCGCCATTGTGCACTGGGTCAGAGAGTGTCAGAATGCACCTATGTCAGAAAGGGCCCTTTGCTCTCAGCCGTGTCCTTCATTGCTCTAGAGGTGGAAGGCACAAGGCACTGCCACCATCCTTCAATTGGAGACAAGCCATAAACTGTCTTGCCCGCAGCTCTTTAGGAAGCTGACAAACAACTCGCTTTCCACAGTCCTGTTACAGCAGACCGGTTAAATTTTCATACAAAGGCTGCTCAAATGGCATTTCTTCCCAGCCATTAACTCGCAGCTTAGGACTCCTGCTTCTGCCGCAATTCCACCTTGCCAACCCGGCTCAGACGAAATGCCTACATCTTCCCCTGAAGCAACTGGGCTGAGTCCCAAATGATTGAGCGTCCACGTGCTTAGGAGGCGATAGACTGCACGCCTTTTTCCAACCACCATAGTGCACTGCTGGAGAGAGTGTCGGCAAGCAGTTATGTCAGAAAGACCCCTTTGCTCTCAGCCCTGCCCTTCATTGCTCTAGGCGTGGAATGCACAAGGCACTGGCTCCCCGCCTCAGGGGGCGACAAGCCACAGACCATCTTCCTTCCATCTCTTTAGGAAGCTGAGCAAGAACTCGCTTTCAACAGTGCTCTTTCTGTGTCCTGGCAACATCTCATACAAAGGCAGCTGATATGCCATTTCTTTTCAGCGCTTAACTCGCAGATTTGGAACTTCTGCTCCTGCCACATTTCCAGGTTGCCAACCCGGCTCAGACGAAATGTCTACATCTTCCCCTTCAGCAACAGGGACAAGGCCCAGATGACTGTGCTTCCGCATGCTTAGCAGGAGCAGACAATAGGCTTTTTGCAAACCGCCATTGTGCACTGGCTCAGAGAGTGTCCAAATGCACCTATGTCAGAAAGGGCCCTTTGCTCTCAGCCATGCCCTCCATTGCTCTAGAGGTGGAAGGCACAAAGCACTGCCTCTATCCTTCAATTGGAGACAAGCCAGCAACTGGCCTGCTTCCAGCTATTGAGGAAGCTGGGAAAGCACTCGCATTCCACAGTGCTCTTACAGCGTCCTGGGAACGTCTCATACAAAGGCAGCTGAACACCGTGTCTTTTCAGCCCTTAACTCACCAACCTGCAACATCTGCTTCTGCCGCATTTCCACCTTGCCAACCTCGCTCAGACCCAATGCCTACATCTTCCCCTCAAGCGATTGTGCTGATTCCCAAATGATTGAGCATCCACATGCTTAGGAGGCGATAAACTGCATGCCTTTTTCCAACCACCATT
Organism: Equus caballus; assembly: GCF_041296265.1. Taxonomy (NCBI): domain Eukaryota; kingdom Metazoa; phylum Chordata; class Mammalia; order Perissodactyla; family Equidae; genus Equus; species Equus caballus. The sequence goes on along the minus strand of NC_091700.1, from coordinate 7,885,513 downwards.
TTACACTGCTTAGAGAGCGTTGGAAAGCAGCTATGTCAGAAAGGCCACTTTGCTCTCAGCCATGGCCTCCATTGCTCTCGAGGTGGAAGGCACAACTCACTCGTTCTGGATCCACCCCTCAATGGGAGACAAACCACATCTTGTCCTGCTTCCAGCTCTTTAGGAAGTGGAGAAAAAACTCCCTTTCCACAGTGCTCTTACAGCGTCCTGGGAACATCTCATACAAAGGAGGCTGAACGCCGTTTCTTTTCAGCACTTCACTCGCCAGTGTGGGACATCTGCATCCTGCACGTTTCCACCATGCCAACCCGGCTCAGACGAAATGCCTACGTCTTCCCCTTGAGCAACGGGGATGAGGCCCATAGGATTCTGGTTCCACATGCTGAGGAGGAGAGAGACAATAGGCTTTTAACAAACCACGAAGTGCAACGCTTGGGAGAGTGTCAGAAAGCACCAATGGCAGAAAGGCCCCTTTACTATCAGCCGCGCCCTCCATTGCTGTAGAGGTGGAAGGCACAAAGCACTGCCTCCATAATTCAATCGGAGACAAGCCATAAACTGTCTTGCCTCCAGCTCTTTAGGAAGCTGGGAAAGAACTCGCTTTCCACAGTGCTGTTACAACATACAAGGAAACTCTCATACAGAGGCAGCTCAAACGCCATTTCTTCCCAGTGCTTAACTGGCCTCTTTAGGACTTCCGCTTCTGCCACAGTTCCACCTTGCCAACCCGGCTCAGACGAAATGCCTACATCTTCCCCTTAAGCAACGGGGGTGAAGCCCACATGATTGTGCTTCCACATGCTTTCCAGGAGTAGACAATAGGCTTTTTACAAACCGCCATTGTGCACTGGGTCAAAGAGTGTCAGAATGCACCTATGTCAGAAGGGGTCCTTTGCTCTCAGCCATGCCCTCCATTGCTCTAGAGGTGGAAGGCACAAAGCACTGCCTCCATCCTTCAATGGGAGACAAGCCATAAACTGTCTTGCCTCCAGCTCTTTAGGAAGCTGACAAAAAACTCGCTTTCCACAGTCCTGTTACAGCAGACTGGGGAACTTCTCATACAAAGGCAGCTCAAATGGCATTTCTTCCCAGCCCTTAACTCGCAGCTTAGGACTCCTGATTCTGCAGCAATTCCACCTTGCCAACCCGGCTCAGACGAAATGCCTACATCTTCCCCTGAAGCAACTGGGCTGAGTCCCAAATGATTGAGCGACCACGTGCTTAGGAGGCGATAGACTGCACGCCTTTTTCCAACCAACAATCTGCACTGCTGGAGAGAGTGTCGGAAAGCAGCTATGTCAGAAAGACCCCTTTGCTCTCAGCCCTGCCCTTCATTGCTCTAGACGTGGAATGCACAATGCACTGGCTCGCCCCCTCAAGGGTGACAAGCCACAGACCATCTTCCTTCCATCTCTTTAGGAAGCTGAGCAAGAACTCGCTTTCAACAGTGCTCTTTCTGTGTCCTGGCAAAATCTCATACAAAGGCAGCTGATATGCCATTTCTTTTCAGCACTTAACTCGCAGATTTGGAACTTCTGCTCCTGCCACATTTCCAGCTTGCCAACCCGGCTCAGACGAAATGTCTACATCTTCCCCTTCAGCAACGGGGACGAGGCCCAGATGACTGTGCTTCTGCATGCTTAGCAGGAGCAGACAATAGGCTTTTTACAAACCGCCATTGTGCACTGGGTCAGAGAGTGTCAGAATGCACCTATGTCAGAAAGGGCCCTTTGCTCTCAGCCGTGCCCTCCATTGCTCTAGAGGTGGAAGGCACAAAGCTCTGCCTCCATCCTTCAATTGGAGACAAGCCAGCAACTGTCCTGCTTCAAGCTCTTTAGGAAGCTGGGAAAGCACTCGCATTCCACAGTGCTCTTGCAGCGTCCTGGGAACGTCTCATACAAAGGAAGGTGAACACCGTGTCTTTTCAGCCCTTAACTCACCAATCTGCAACATCTGCTTCTGCCACCTTTCCACCTTGCCAACCCGGCTCACACGATATGCCTACATCTTTCCCTCAAGCGACTGCGCTGATTCCCAAATGATTGAGCATCCACATGCTTAGGAGGCGATAAACTGCATGCCTTTTTCCAACCATTTGACACTGCTTAGAGAGCGTCGGAAAGCAGCTATGTCAGAAAGGCCCCTTTGCTCTCAGCCATGCCCTCCATTGCTCTCGAGGTGGAAGGCACAAGGCACTGGTTCTGGATCCCCCCCTCAATGGGAAACAAACCACATCTTGGCCTGCTTCCAGCTCTTTAGGAAGTGGAGAAGAAACTCCCTTTCCACAGTGCTCTTACAGCGTCCTGGGAACATCTCATACAAAGGAGGCTGAACGCCGTTTCTTTTCAGCACTTCACTCCCCAGTCTGGGACATCTGCATCCTGCACGTTTCCACCTTGCCAACACGGCTCAGACGAAATGCCTACATCTTCCCCTTGAGCAAGGAGGATGAGGCCCATAGGATTGTGGTTCCACATGCTGAGGAGGAGAGAGACAATAGGCTTTTAACTAACCACGAAGTGCAACGGATGGGAGAGTGTCAGAAAGCACCAATGGCAGAAAGACCCCTTTACTCTCAGCCGCGCCCTCCATTGCTGTAGAGTTGGAAGGCACAAAGCACTGCCTCCATCCTTCAATGGGAGACAACTCATAAACTGTCTTGCCTCCAGATCTTTAAGAAGCGGGGAAAGAACTCGCTATCCACAGCACAGTTACAGCGTACGAGGAAACACTCATACAGAGGCAGCTCAAACGCCATTTCTACCCAGTGCTTAACTGTCCGCTTTAGGACTTCCGCTTCTGCCACAGTTCCACCTTGCCAACCCAGCTCAGACGAAATGCCTACATCTTCCCCTTAAGCAACGGGGGCGAAGCCCACATGATTGTGCTGACACATGCTTCGCAGGAGCAGACAATAGGCTTTTTACAAACCGCCATGGTGCACTGGGTCAGACAGTGTCAGAATGCACCTATGTCAGAAAGGGCCCTTTGCTCTCAGCCGTGCCCTCCATTGCTCTAGAGGTGGAAGGCACAAAGCACTGCCTCCATCCTTCAATGGGAGACAAGCCATAAACTGTCTTGCCTCCAGCTCTTTAGGAAGCTGACAAACAACTCGCTTTCCACAGTCCTGTTACAGCAGACCGGGGAAATTCTCATACAAAGGCAGCTCAAATGGCATTTCTTCCCAGCCCTTAACTCGCAGCTTTAGGACTCCTGCTTCTGTCGCAATTTCACCTTGCCAACCCGGCTCAGACGAAATGCCTACATCTTCCCCTGAAGCAACTGGGCTGAGTCCCAAATGATTGAGCGTCCACGTGCTTAGGAGGCGATAGACTGCACTCCACTTTCCAGCCACCATTGTGCACTGCTGGAGAGAGTGTCGGAAAGCAGCTATGTCAGGAAGACCCCTTTGCTCTCACCCGTGCCCTTCATTGCTCTAGACGTGGAATGCACAATGCACTGGCTCCCCCCCTCAAGGGGCGACAAGCCACAGACCATCTTCCTTCCATCTCTTTAGGAAGCTGAGCAAGAACTCGCTTTCAACAGTGCTCTTTCTGTGTCCTGGCAACATCTCATACAAAGGCAGCTGATATGCCTTTTCTTTTCAGCGCTTAACAAGCAGATTTGGAACTTCTGCTGATTCCCAAATGATTGAGCACCCACATGCTTAGGAGGCGATAAACTGCATGCCTTTTTCCAACCACCATTTGACACTGCTTAGAGAGCGTCGGAAAGCAGCTATGTCAGAAAGGCCCCTTTGCTCTCAGCCATGCCCTCCATTGCTCTCGAGGTGGAAGGCACAAGGCCCTGGTTCTGGATCCACCCCTCAATGGGAGACAAACCACATCTTGGCCTGCTTCCAGCTCTTTAGGAATTGGAGAAAAATCTCCCTTTCCACAGTGCTCTCACAGCGTCCTGGGAACATCTCATACAAAGGAGGCTGAACGCCATTTCTTTTCAGCACTTCACTCGCCAGCCTGGGACATCTGCATCCTGCACGTTTCCACCTTGCCAACCCGGCTCAGACGAAATGCCTACATCTTCCCCTTGAGCAATGGGGATGAGGCCCATAGGATTGTGGTTCCACATGCTGAGGAGGAGAGAGACAATAGGCTTTTAACTAACCACGAAGTGCAACGGTTGGGATAGTGTCAGAAAGCACCAATGGCAGAAACACCCCTTTACTCTCCGCCGCGCCCTCCATTGCTGTAGAGGTGGAAGGCACAAAGCACTGCCTCCATCCTTCAATGTGAGACAAGCCACAAACTGTCTTGCCTCCTGCTCTTTAGGAAGCTGGGAAAGAACTCGCTATACACAGTGCTGTTACAGCATACGAGGAAACTCTCATACAGAGGCAGCTCAAACGCCATTTCTTCCCAGTGCTTAACTGGCCGCTTTAGGACTTCCGCTTCTGCCACAGTTCCACCTTGCCAACCCGGCTCAGACGAAATGCCTACATCTTCCCCTTCAGCACAGGCGGCGAAGCCCACATGATTGTGCTGCCACATGCTTAACAGGAGCAAACAATAGGCTTTTTACAAACCGCCATTGTGCACTGGGTCAGAGAGTGTCAGAATGCACCTATGTCAGAAAGGGCCCTTTGCTCTCAGCCGTGCCCTCCATTGCTCTAGAGGTGGAAGGCACAAAGCACTGCCTCCATCCTTCAATTGGAGACAAGCCAGCAACAGTCTTGCCTCCAGCTCTTTAGGAAGCTGACAAACAACTCGCTTTCCACAGACCTCTTACAGCAGACAGGGGAACTTCTCATACAAAGGCAGCTCAAATGGCATTTCTTCCCAGTCCTTAAATCGCAGCTTTAGGACTCCTGCTTCTGCCGCAATTCCACCTTGCCAACCCGGCTCAGACGAAATGCCTACATCTTCCCCTGAAGCAACTGGGCTGAGTCCCAAATGATTGAGCGTCCACGTGCTTAGGAGGCGATAGACTGCACGCCATTTTCCAACCACCATTGTGCACTGCTGGAGAGAGTGTCGGAAAGCAGCTATGTCAGAAAGACCCCTTTGCTCTCAGCCGTGCCCTTCATTGCTCTAGACGTGGAATGCACAAGGCACTGGCTCACCCCCTAAGGGGCGACAAGCCACAGACCAACTTCCTTCCATCTCTTTAGGAAGCTGAGCAAGAACTCGCTTTCAACAGTACTCTTTCTGTGTCCTGGCAACATCTCATACAAGGGCAGCTGATATGCCATTTCTTTTCAGCGCTTAACTCGCAGATTTGGAACTTCTGCTCCTGCCACATTTCCAGGTTGCCAACCCGGCTCAGACGAAATGTCTACATCTTCCCCTTCAGCAACGGGGACGAGGCCCAGATGACTGTGCTTCCGCATGCTTAGCAGGAGCAGACAATAGGCTTTTTACAAACCGCCATTGTGCACTGGGTCAGAGAGTGTCAGAATGCACCTATGTCAGAAAGGGCCCTTTGCTCTCAGCCGTGCCCTCCATTGCTGTAGAGGTGGAAGGCACTAAGCACTGCCTCCATCCTTCAATTGGAGACAAGCCAGCAACTGGCCTGCTTCCAGCTCTTTAGGAAGCTGGGAAAGCACTCGCATTCCACAGTGCTCTTACAGCGTCCTGGGAACGTCTCATACAAAGGCAGCTGAACACCGTGTCTTTTCAGCCCTTAACTCACCAACCTGCAACATCTGCTTCTGCTGCATTTCCACCTTGCCACCCGGCTCAGACGAAATGCCTACATCTTCCCCTGAAGCGACTGTGCAGATTCCCAAATGATTGAGCACCCACATGCTTAGGAGGCGATAAACTGCATGCCTTTTTCCAACCACCATTTGACACTGCTTAGAGATCGTCAGAAAGCAGCTATGTCAGAAAGGCCCCTTTGCTCTCAGCCATGCCCTCAATTGCTCTCGAGGTGGAAGGCACAAGGCCCTGGTTCTGGATCCACCCCTCAATGGGAGACAAACCACATCTTGGCCTGCTTCCAGCTCTTTAGGAATTGGAGAAAAATCTCCCTTTCCACAGTGCTCTCACAGCGTCCTGGGAACATCTCATACAAAGGAGGCTGAATGCCATTTCTTTTCAGCACTTCACTCGCCAGCCTGGGACATCTGCATCCTGCACGTTTCCACCTTGCCAACCCGGCTCAGACGAAATGCCTACATCTTCCCCTTGAGCAATGGGGATGAGGCCCATAGGATTGTGGTTCCACATGCTGAGGAGGAGAGAGACAATAGGCTTTTAACTAACCACGAAGTGCAACGGTTGGGATAGTGTCAGAAAGCACCAATGGCAGAAACACCCCTTTACTCTCCGCCGCGCCCTCCATTGCTGTAGAGGTGGAAGGCACAAAGCACTGCCTCCATCCTTCAATGTGAGACAAGCCACAAACTGTCTTGCCTCCTGCTCTTTAGGAAGCTGGGAAAGAACTCGCTATACACAGTGCTGTTACAGCATACGAGGAAACTCTCATACAGAGGCAGCTCAAACGCCATTTCTTCCCAGTGCTTAACTGGCCGCTTTAGGACTTCCGCTTCTGCCACAGTTCCACCTTGCCAACCCGGCTCAGACGAAATGCCTACATCTTCCCCTTCAGCACAGGCGGCGAAGCCCACATGATTGTGCTGCCACATGCTTAACAGGAGCAAACAATAGGCTTTTTACAAACCGCCATTGTGCACTGGGTCAGAGAGTGTCAGAATGCACCTATGTCAGAAAGGGCCCTTTGCTCTCAGCCGTGCCCTCCATTGCTCTAGAGGTGGAAGGCACAAAGCACTGCCTCCATCCTTCAATTGGAGACAAGCCAGCAACAGTCTTGCCTCCAGCTCTTTAGGAAGCTGACAAACAACTCGCTTTCCACAGACCTCTTACAGCAGACAGGGGAACTTCTCATACAAAGGCAGCTCAAATGGCATTTCTTCCCAGTCCTTAAATCGCAGCTTTAGGACTCCTGCTTCTGCCGCAATTCCACCTTGCCAACCCGGCTCAGACGAAATGCCTACATCTTCCCCTGAAGCAACTGGGCTGAGTCCCAAATGATTGAGCGTCCACGTGCTTAGGAGGCGATAGACTGCACGCCATTTTCCAACCACCATTGTGCACTGCTGGAGAGAGTGTCGGAAAGCAGCTATGTCAGAAAGACCCCTTTGCTCTCAGCCGTGCCCTTCATTGCTCTAGACGTGGAATGCACAAGGCACTGGCTCACCCCCTAAGGGGCGACAAGCCACAGACCAACTTCCTTCCATCTCTTTAGGAAGCTGAGCAAGAACTCGCTTTCAACAGTGCTCTTTCTGTGTCCTGGCAACATCTCATACAAAGGCAGCTGATATGCCATTTCTTTTCAGCGCTTAACTCGCAGATTTGGAACTTCTGCTCCTGCCACATTTCCAGTTTGCCAACCCGGCTCAGACGAAATGTCTACATCTTCCCCTTCAGCAACAGGGACAAGGCCCAGATGACTGTGCTTCCGCATGCTTAGCAGGAGCAGACAATAGGCTTTTTGCAAACCGCCATTGTGCACTGGCTCAGAGAGTGTCCGAATGCACCTATGTCAGAAAAGGCCCTTTGCTCTCAGCCGTGCCCTCCATTGCTCTAGAGGTGGAAGGCACAAAGCACTGCCTCTATCCTTCAATTGGAGACAAGCCAGCAACTGGCCTGCTTCCAGCTATTGAGGAAGCTGGGAAAGCACTCGCATTCCACAGTGCTCTTACAGCGTCCTGGGAACGTCTCATACAAAGGCAGCTGAACACCGTGTCTTTTCAGCCCTTAACTCACCAACCTGCAACATCTGCTTCTGCCGCATTTCCACCTTGCCAACCTCGCTCAGACCCAATGCCTACATCTTCCCCTCAAGCGATTGTGCTGATTCCCAAATGATTGAGCATCCACATGCTTAGGAGGCGATAAACTGCATGCCTTTTTCCAACCACCATTTTACACTGCTTAGAGAGCGTTGGAAAGCAGCTATGTCAGAAAGGCCACTTTGCTCTCAGCCATGGCCTCCATTGCTCTCGAGGTGGAAGGCACAACTCACTCGTTCTGGATCCACCCCTCAATGGGAGACAAACCACATCTTGTCCTGCTTCCAGCTCTTTAGGAAGTGGAGAAAAAACTCCCTTTCCACAGTGCTCTTACAGCGTCCTGGGAACATCTCATACAAAGGAGGCTGAACGCCGTTTCTTTTCAGCACTTCACTCGCCAGTCTGGGACATCTGCATCCTGCACGTTTCCACCATGCCAACCCGGCTCAGACGAAATGCCTACGTCTTCCCCTTGAACAACGGGGATGAGGCCCATAGGATTCTGGTTCCACATGCTGAGGAGGAGAGAGACAATAGGCTTTTAACTAACCACGAAATGCAACGCTTGGGAGAGTGTCAGAAAGCACCAATGGCAGAAAGGCCCCTTTACTATCAGCCGCGCCCTCCATTGGTGTAGAGGTGGAAGGCACAAAGCACTGCCTCCATCCTCCAATTGGAGACAAGCCATAAACTGTCTTGCCTCCAGCTCTTTAGGAAGCTGACAAACAACTCGCTTTCCACAGTCCTGTTACAGCAGACCGGTTAAATTTTCATACAAAGGCTGCTCAAATGGCATTTCTTCCCAGCCATTAACTCGCAGCTTAGGACTCCTGCTTCTGCCGCAATTCCACCTTGCCAACCCGGCTCAGACGAAATGCCTACATCTTCCCCTGAAGCAACTGGGCTGAGTCCCAAATGATTGAGCGTCCACGTGCTTAGGAGGCGATAGACTGCACGCCTTTTTCCAACCACCATTGTGCACTGCTGGAGAGAGTGTCGGCAAGCAGTTCTGTCAGAAAGACCCCTTTGCTCTCAGCCCTGCCCTTCATTGCTCTAGGCGTGGAATGCCCAAGGCACTGGCTCCCCGCCTCAGGGGGCGACAAGCCACAGACCATCTTCCTTCCATCTCTTTAGGAAGCTGAGCAAGAACTCGCTTTCAACAGTGCTCTTTCTGTGTCCTGGCAACATCTCATACAAAGGCAGCTGATATGCCATTTCTTTTCAGCGCTTAACTCGCAGATTTGGAACTTCTGCTCCTGCCACATTTCCAGTTTGCCAACCCGGCTCAGACAAAATGTCTACATCTTCCCCTTCAGCAACAGGGACAAGGCCCAGATGACTGTGCTTCCGCATGCTTAGCAGGAGCAGACAATAGGCTTTTTGCAAACCGCCATTGTGCACTGGCTCAGAGAGTGTCCGAATGCACCTATGTCAGAAAGGGCCCTTTGCTCTCAGCCGTGCCCTCCATTGCTCTAGAGGTGGAAGGCACAAAGCACTGCCTCTATCCTTCAATTGGAGACAAGCCAGCAACTGGCCTGCTTCCAGCTATTGAGGAAGCTGGGAAAGCACTCGCATTCCACAGTGCTCTTACAGCGTCCTGCGAACGTCTCATACAAAGGCAGCTGAACACCGTGTCTTTTCAGCCCTTAACTCACCAACCTGCAACATCTGCTTCTGCCGCATTTCCACCTTGCCAACCTCGCTCAGACCCAATGCCTACATCTTCCCCTCAAGCGATTGTGCTGATTCCCAAATGATTGAGCATCCACATGCTTAGGAGGCGATAAACTGCATGCCTTTTTCCAACCACCATTTTACACTGCTTAGAGAGCGTTGGAAAGCAGCTATGTCAGAAAGGCCACTTTGCTCTCAGCCATGGCCTCCATTGCTCTCGAGGTGGAAGGCACAACTCACTCGTTCTGGATCCACCCCTCAATGGGAGACAAACCACATCTTGTCCTGCTTCCAGCTCTTTAGGAAGTGGAGAAAAAACTCCCTTTCCACAGTGCTCTTACAGCGTCCTGGGAACATCTCATACAAAGGAGGCTGAACGCCGTTTCTTTTCAGCACTTCACTCGCCAGTCTGGGACATCTGCATCCTGCACGTTTCCACCATGCCAACCCGGCTCAGACGAAATGCCTACGTCTTCCCCTTGAACAACGGGGATGAGGCCCATAGGATTCTGGTTCCACATGCTGAGGAGGAGAGAGACAATAGGCTTTTAACTAACCACGAAATGCAACGCTTGGGAGAGTGTCAGAAAGCACCAATGGCAGAAAGGCCCCTTTACTATCAGCCGCGCCCTCCATTGGTGTAGAGGTGGAAGGCACAAAGCACTGCCTCCATCCTCCAATTGGAGACAAGCCATAAACTGTCTTGCCTCCAGCTCTTTAGGAAGCTGACAAACAACTCGCTTTCCACAGTCCTGTTACAACAGACCGGTTAAATTTTCATACAAAGGCTGCTCAAATGGCATTTCTTCCCAGCCATTAACTCGCAGCTTAGGACTCCTGCTTCTGCCGCAATTCCACCTTGCCAACCCGGCTCAGACGAAATGCCTACATCTTCCCCTGAAGCAACTGGGCTGAGTCCCAAATGATTGAGCGTCCACGTGCTTAGGAGGCGATAGACTGCACGCCTTTTTCCAACCACCATTGTGCACTGCTGGAGAGAGTGTCGGCAAGCAGTTATGTCAGAAAGACCCCTTTGCTCTCAGCCCTGCCCTTCATTGCTCTAGGCGTGGAATGCCCAAGGCACTGGCTCCCCGCCTCAGGGGGCGACAAGCCACAGACCATCTTCCTTCCATCTCTTTAGGAAGCTGAGCAAGAACTCGCTTTCAACAGTGCTCTTTCTGTGTCCTGGCAACATCTCATACAAAGGCAGCTGATATGCCATTTCTTTTCAGCGCTTAACTCGCAGATTTGGAACTTCTGCTCCTGCCACATTTCCAGTTTGCCAACCCGGCTCAGACGAAATGTCTACATCTTCCCCTTCAGCAACAGGGACAAGGCCCAGATGACTGTGCTTCCGCATGCTTAGCAGGAGCAGACAATAGGCTTTTTGCAAACCGCCATTGTGCACTGGCTCAGAGAGTGTCCAAATGCACCTATGTCAGAAAGGGCCCTTTGCTCTCAGCCGTGCCCTCCATTGCTCTAGAGGTGGAAGGCACAAAGCACTGCCTCTATCCTTCAATTGGAGACAAGCCAGCAACTGGCCTGCTTCCAGCTATTGAGGAAGCTGGGAAAGCACTCGCATTCCACAGTGCTCTTACAGCGTCCTGCGAACGTCTCATACAAAGGCAGCTGAACACCGTGTCTTTTCAGCCCTTAACTCACCAACCTGCAACATCTGCTTCTGCCGCATTTCCACCTTGCCAACCTCGCTCAGACCCAATGCCTACATCTTCCCCTCAAGCGATTGTGCTGATTCCCAAATGATTGAGCATCCACATGCTTAGGAGGCGATAAACTGCATGCCTTTTTCCAACCACCATTTTACACTGCTTAGAGAGCGTTGGAAAGCAGCTATGTCAGAAAGGCCACTTTGCTCTCAGCCATGGCCTCCATTGCTCTCGAGGTGGAAGGCACAACTCACTCGTTCTGGATCCACCCCTCAATGGGAGACAAACCACATCTTGTCCTGCTTCCAGCTCTTTAGGAAGTGGAGAAAAAACTCCCTTTCCACAGTGCTCTTACAGCGTCCTGGGAACATCTCATACAAAGGAGGCTGAACGCCGTTTCTTTTCAGCACTTCACTCGCCAGTCTGGGACATCTGCATCCTGCACGTTTCCACCTTGCCAACCCGGCTCAGACGAAATGCCTACGTCTTCCCCTTGAGCAACGGGGATGAGGCCCATAGGATTCTGGTTCCACATGCTGAGGAGGAGAGAGACAATAGGCTTTTAACTAACCACGAAGTGCAACGCTTGGGAGAGTGTCAGAAAGCACCAATGGCAGAAAGGCCCCTTTACTATCAGCCGCGCCCTCCATTGCTGTAGAGGTGGAAGGCACAAAGCACTGCCTCCATAATTCAATCGGAGACAAGCCATAAACTGTCTTGCCTCCAGCTCTTTAGGAAGCTGGGAAAGAACTCGCTTTCCACAGTGCTGTTACAACATACAAGGAAACTCTCATACAGAGGCAGCTCAAACGCCATTTCTTCCCAGTGCTTAACTGGCCTCTTTAGGACTTCCGCTTCTGCCACAGTTCCACCTTGCCAACCCGGCTCAGACGAAATGCCTACATCTTCCCCTTAAGCAACGGGGGTGAAGCCCACATGATTGTGCTTCCACATGCTTTCCAGGAGTAGACAATAGGCTTTTTACAAACCGCCATTGTGCACTGGGTCAAAGAGTGTCAGAATGCACCTATGTCAGAAGGGGTCCTTTGCTCTCAGCCATGCCCTCCATTGCTCTAGAGGTGGAAGGCACAAAGCACTGCCTCCATCCTTCAATGGGAGACAAGCCATAAACTGACTTGCCTCCAGCTCTTTAGGAAGCTGACAAAAAACTCGCTTTCCACAGTCCTGTTACAGCAGACTGGGGAACTTCTCATACAAAGGCAGCTCAAATGGCATTTCTTCCCAGCCCTTAACTCGCAGCTTAGGACTCCTGATTCTGCAGCAATTCCACCTTGCCAACCCGGCTCAGACGAAATGCCTACATCTTCCCCTGAAGCAACTGGGCTGAGTCCCAAATGATTGAGCGACCACGTGCTTAGGAGGCGATAGACTGCACGCCTTTTTCCAACCAACAATCTGCACTGCTGGAGAGAGTGTCGGAAAGCAGCTATGTCAGAAAGACCCCTTTGCTCTCAGCCCTGCCCTTCATTGCTCTAGACGTGGAATGCACAATGCACTGGCTCGCCCCCTCAAGGGTGACAAGCCACAGACCATCTTCCTTCCATCTCTTTAGGAAGCTGAGCAAGAACTCGCTTTCAACAGTGCTCTTTCTGTGTCCTGGCAAAATCTCATACAAAGGCAGCTGATATGCCATTTCTTTTCAGCACTTAACTCGCAGATTTGGAACTTCTGCTCCTGCCACATTTCCAGCTTGCCAACCCGGCTCAGACGAAATGTCTACATCTTCCCCTTCAGCAACGGGGACGAGGCCCAGATGACTGTGCTTCTGCATGCTTAGCAGGAGCAGACAATAGGCTTTTTACAAACCGCCATTGTGCACTGGGTCAGAGAGTGTCAGAATGCACCTATGTCAGAAAGGGCCCTTTGCTCTCAGCCGTGCCCTCCATTGCTCTAGAGGTGGAAGGCACAAAGCACTGCCTCCATCCTTCAATTGGAGACAAGCCAGCAACTGGCCTGCTTCCAGCTCTTTAGGAAGCTGGGAAAGCACTCGCCTTCCACAGTGTTCTTGCAGGGTCCTGGGAACGTCTCATACAAAGGCAGCTGAACACCGTGTCTTTTCAGCCCTTAACTCACCAATCTGCAACATCTGCTTCTGCCGCATTTCCACCTTGCCAACCCGGCTCAGACGAAATGCCTACATCTTCCCCTGAAGCGACTGTGCTGATTCCCAAATGATTGAGCATCCACATGCTTAGGAGGCGATAAACTGCATGCCTTTTTCCAACCACCATTTTACACTGCTTAGATAGCGTCGGAAAGCAGCTATGTCAGAAAGGCCCCTTTGCTCTCAACCATGCCCTCCATTGCTCTCGAGGTGGAAGGCACAAGGCACTGGTTCTGGATCCACCCCTCAATGGGAGACAAGCCTCATCTTGGCCTGCTTCCAGCTCTTTAGGAAGTGGAGAAAAAACTCCCTTTCCACAGTGCTCTTACAGCGTCCGGGGAACATGTCATACAAAGGAGGCCGAACGCCGTTTCTTTTCAGCACTTCACTCGCCAGCCTGGGACATCTGCATCCTGCACGTTTCCACCTTGCCAACCCGGCTCATACGAAATGCCTACATCTTCCCCTTGAGCAATGGGGATGAGGCCCATAGGATTGGGGTTCCACATGCTGAGGAGGAGAGAGACAATAGGCTTTTAACTAACCACGAAGTGCAATGGTTGGGAGAGTGTCAGAAAGCACCAAGGGCAGAAAAACCGCTTTACTCTCAGCCGCGCCCTAAATTGCTGTAGAGGTGGAAGGGACAAAGCACTGCCTCCATCCTTCAATGGGAGACAAGCCATAAACAGTCTTGCCTCCAGCTCTTTAGGAAGCTGACAAACAACTCGCTTTCCACAGTCCTGTTACAGCAGACCGTTGAACTTCTCATACAAAGGCAGCTCAAATGGCATTTCTTCCCAGCCCTTAACTCGCAGCTTAGGACTCCTGCTTCTGCCGCAATTCCACCTTGCCAACCCGGCTCAGACGAAATGCCTACATCTTCCCCTGAAGCAACTGGGCTGAGTCCCAAATGATTGAGCGTCCACGTGCTTAGGAGGCGATAGACTGCACGCCTTTTTCCAACCACCATTTTGCACTGCTTTAGAGAGTGTCGGAAAGCAGCTATTTCAGAAAGACCCCTTGGTCTCAGCCGTGCCCTTCATTGCTCTAGACGTGGAATGCACAATGCACTGGCTCCCCCCCTCAAGGGGCGACAAGCCACAGACCATCTTCCTTCCATCTCTTTAGGAAGCTGAGCAAGAACTCGCTTTCAACAGTGCTCTTTCTGTGTCCTGGCAACATCTCATACACAGGCAGCTGATATGCCATTTCTTTTCAGCGCTTAACTCGCAGATTTGGAACTTCTGCTCCTGCCACATTTCCACCTTGCCAACCCGGCTCAGACGAAAGGTCTACATCTTCCCCTTCAGCAACGGGGACGAGGCCCAGATGACTGTGCTTCCGCATGCTTAGCAGGAGCAGACAATAGGCTTTTTACAAACCGCCATTGTGCACTGGGTCAGAGAGTGTCAGAACGCACCTATGTCAGAAAGGGCCCTTTGCTCTCAGCCGTGCCCTCCATTGCTCTAGAGGTGGAAGGCACAAAGCACTGCCTCCATCCTTCAATTGGAGACAAGCCAGCAACTGTCCTGCTTCCAGCTCTTTAGGAAGCTGGGAAAGCACTCGCATTCCACAGTGCTCTTACAGCGTCCTGGGAACGTCTCATACAAAGGCAGCTGAACACCGTGTCTTTTCAGCCCTTAACTCACCAATCTGCAACATCTGCTTCTGCCGCATTTCCACCTTGCCAACCCGGCTCAGACGAAATGCCTACATCTTCCCCTGAAGCGACTGTGCTGATTCCCTCATGATTGAGCATCCACATGCTTAGGAGGCGATAAACTGCATGCCTTTTTCCAACCACCATTTTACACTGCTTAGATAGCGTCGGAAAGCAGCTATGTCAGAAAGGCCCCTTTGCTCTCAGCCATGCCCTCCATTGCTCTCGAGGTGGAAGGCACAAGGCACTGGTTCTGGATCCACCCCTCAATGTGAGACAAACCACATCTTGGCCTGCTTCCAGCTCTTTAGGATGTGGAGAAAAAACTCCCTTTCCACAGTGCTCTTACAGCGTCCGGGGAACATGTCATACAAAGGAGGCCGAACGCCGTTTCTTTTCAGCACTTCACTCGCCAGCCTGGGACATCTGCATCCTGCAGGTTTCCACCTTGCCAACCCGGCTCAGACGAAATGCCTACATCTTCCCCTTGAGCAATGGGGATGAGGCCCATAGGATTGTGGTTCCAAATGCTGAGGAGGAGAGACACAATAGGCTTTTAACTAAGAACGAAGTGCAACGGTTGGGAGAGTGTCAGAAAGCACCAATGGCGGAAACACACCTTTACTCTCAGCCGCGCCCTCCATTGCTGTAGAGGTGGAAGGCACAAAGCACTGCCTCCATCCTTCAATGGGAGACACGCCATAAACTGTCTTGCCTCCAGCTCTTTAGGAAGCTGGGAAAGAACTCGCTTTCCACAGTGCTGTTACAGCATACGAGGAAACTCTCATACAGAGGCAGCTCAAACGTCTTTTCTTCCCAGTGCTTAACTGGCCGCTTTAGGACTTCCGCTTCTGCCACAGTTCCACTTTGCCAACCCGGCTCAGACGAAATGCCTACATCTTCCCCTTAAGCAACTGGGGCGAAGCCCACATGATTGTGCTGCCACATGCTTAGCAGGAGCAGACAATAGGCTTTTTACAAACCGCCATTTTGCACTGGGTCAGAGAGTGTCAGAATGCACCTATGTCAGAAAGGGCCCTTTGCTCTCAGCCGTGCCCTCCATTGCTCTAGAGGTGGAAGGCACAAAGCACTGCCTCCATCCTTCAATTGGAGACAAGCCATAAACTGTCTTGCCTCCAGCTCTTTAGGAAGCTGACAAACAACTCACTTTCCACCGTCCTGTTACAGCAGACCGGGGAACTTCTCATACAAAGGCAGCTCCAATGGCATTTCTTCCCAGCCCTTAACTCGCAGCTTTAGGACTCCTGCTTCTGCCGCAATTCCACCTGGCCGACCCGGCTCAGACGAAATGCCTACATCTTCCCCTGAAGCCACTGGGCTGAGTCCCAAATGATTGAGCATCCACGTGCTTAGGAGGCGATAGACTGCACGCCTTTTTCCAACCACCATTGTGCACTGCTGGAGAGAGTGTCGGAAAGCAGCTATGTCAGAAAGACCCCTTTGCTCTCTGCCGTGCCCTTCATTGCTCTAGACGTGGAATGCACAAGGCACTGGCTCCACCCCTCAAGGGGCGACAAGCCACAGACCATCTTCCTTCCATCTCTTTAGGAAGCTGAGCAAGAACTCGCTTTCAACAGTGCTCTTTCTGTGTCCTGGCAACATCTCATACAAAGGCAGCTTATATGCCATTTCTTTTCAGCGCTTAACTCGCATATTTGGAACTTCTGCTCCTGCCACATTTCCAACTTGCCAACCCGGCTCAGAAGAAATGTCTACATCTTCCCCTTCAGCAACGGGGACGAGGCCCAGATGACTGTGCTTCCGCATGCTTAGCAGGAGCAGACAATAAGCTTTTTACAAACCGCCATTGTGCACTGCGTCAGAGAGTGTCAGAATGCACCTATGTCAGAAAGGGCCCTTTGCTCTCAGCCGTGCCCTCCATTGCTCTAGAAGTGGAAGGCACAAAGCACTGCCTCCATCCTTCAATTGGAGACAAGCCAGCAACTGTCCTGCTTCCAGCTCTTTAGGAAGCTGGGAAAGCACTGGCATTCCACAGTGCTCTTACAGTGCCCTGGGAACGTCTCCTACAAAGGCAGCCGAACTCCGTGTCTTTTCAGCCCTTAACTCACCAATCTGCAACATCTGCTTCTGCCGCATTTCCACCTTGCCAAACCGGATCAGACGAAATGCCTAAATCTTCCCCTCAAGCGACTGTGCTGATTCCCAAATGATTGAGCATCCACATGCTTAGGAGGCGATAAACTGCCTGCCTTTTTCCAACCACCATTTGACACTGCTTAGAGAGCGTTGGAAAGCAGCTATGTCAGAAAGGCCCCTTTGCTCTCAGCCATGCCCTCCATTGCTCTCGAGGTGGAAGGCACAAGGCACTGGTTCTGGATCCACCCCTCAATGGGAGACAAACCACATCTTGGCCTGCTTCCAGCTCTTTAGTAAGTGGAGAAAAAACTCCCTTTCCACACTGCTCTTACAGCGTCCTGGGAACATCTCATACAAAGGAGGCTGAATGCTGTTTCTTTTCAGCATTTAACTCGCCAGTCTTGGACATCTGCATCCTGCACGTTTCCACCTTGCCAACCCGGCTCAGACGAAATGCCTACATCTTCCCCTTGAGCAATGGGGCTGAGGCCCATAGGGTTGTGGTTCCACATGCTGAGGAGGACAGAGACAATAGGCTTTTAACTAACCACGATGTGCAACGGTTGGGAGAGTGTCAGAAAGCACCTATGGCAGAAAGACCCCTTTACTCTCAGCCGCGCCCTCCATTGCTGTAGAGTTGGAAGGCACAGAGCACTGCCTCCATCCTTCAATAGGAGACCAGCCATAAACTGTCTTGCCTCCAGCTCTGTAGGAAGCTGGGATGGAACTCGCTTTCCAAGTGCTGTTACAGCATACGAGGAAATACTCATACAGAGGCAGCTCCAAAGCCATTTCTTCCCTGTGCTTAACTGGCCGCTTTAGGACTTCCGCTTCTGCCACAGTTCCACCTTGCCAACCAGGCTCAGACGAAATGCCTACATCTTCCCCTTAAGCAACGGGGGCGAAGCCCACATGATTGTGCTGCCACATTCTTAGCAGGAGCAGACAATAGGCTTTTTACAAACCGCCATTGTGCACTGGGTCAGAGAGTGTCAGAATGCACCTATGTCAGAAAGGGCCCTTTGCTCTCAGCCGTGTCCTTCATTGCTCTAGAGGTGGAAGGCACAAGGCACTGCCACCATCCTTCAATTGGAGACAAGCCATAAACTGTCTTGCCCGCAGCTCTTTAGGAAGCTGACAAACAACTCGCTTTCCACAGTCCTGTTACAGCAGACCGGTTAAATTTTCATACAAAGGCTGCTCAAATGGCATTTCTTCCCAGCCATTAACTCGCAGCTTAGGACTCCTGCTTCTGCCGCAATTCCACCTTGCCAACCCGGCTCAGACGAAATGCCTACATCTTCCCCTGAAGCAACTGGGCTGAGTCCCAAATGATTGAGCGTCCACGTGCTTAGGAGGCGATAGACTGCACGCCTTTTTCCAACCACCATAGTGCACTGCTGGAGAGAGTGTCGGCAAGCAGTTATGTCAGAAAGACCCCTTTGCTCTCAGCCCTGCCCTTCATTGCTCTAGGCGTGGAATGCACAAGGCACTGGCTCCCCGCCTCAGGGGGCGACAAGCCACAGACCATCTTCCTTCCATCTCTTTAGGAAGCTGAGCAAGAACTCGCTTTCAACAGTGCTCTTTCTGTGTCCTGGCAACATCTCATACAAAGGCAGCTGATATGCCATTTCTTTTCAGCGCTTAACTCGCAGATTTGGAACTTCTGCTCCTGCCACATTTCCAGGTTGCCAACCCGGCTCAGACGAAATGTCTACATCTTCCCCTTCAGCAACAGGGACAAGGCCCAGATGACTGTGCTTCCGCATGCTTAGCAGGAGCAGACAATAGGCTTTTTGCAAACCGCCATTGTGCACTGGCTCAGAGAGTGTCCAAATGCACCTATGTCAGAAAGGGCCCTTTGCTCTCAGCCGTGCCCTCCATTGCTCTAGAGGTGGAAGGCACAAAGCACTGCCTCTATCCTTCAATTGGAGACAAGCCAGCAACTGGCCTGCTTCCAGCTATTGAGGAAGCTGGGAAAGCACTCGCATTCCACAGTGCTCTTACAGCGTCCTGGGAACGTCTCATACAAAGGCAGCTGAACACCGTGTCTTTTCAGCCCTTAACTCACCAACCTGCAACATCTGCTTCTGCCGCATTTCCACCTTGCCAACCTCGCTCAGACCCAATGCCTACATCTTCCCCTCAAGCGATTGTGCTGATTCCCAAATGATTGAGCATCCACATGCTTAGGAGGCGATAAACTGCATGCCTTTTTCCAACCACCATTTTACACTGCTTAGAGAGCGTTGGAAAGCAGCTATGTCAGAAAGGCCACTTTGCTCTCAGCCATGGCCTCCATTGCTCTCGAGGTGGAAGGCACAACTCACTCGTTCTGGATCCACCCCTCAATGGGAGACAAACCACATCTTGTCCTGCTTCCAGCTCTTTAGGAAGTGGAGAAAAAACTCCCTTTCCACAGTGCTCTTACAGCGTCCTGGGAACATCTCATACAAAGGAGGCTGAACGCCGTTTCTTTTCAGCACTTCACTCGCCAGTGTGGGACATCTGCATCCTGCACGTTTCCACCATGCCAACCCGGCTCAGACGAAATGCCTACGTCTTCCCCTTGAGCAACGGGGATGAGGCCCATAGGATTCTGGTTCCACATGCTGAGGAGGAGAGAGACAATAGGCTTTTAACAAACCACGAAGTGCAACGCTTGGGAGAGTGTCAGAAAGCACCAATGGCAGAAAGGCCCCTTTACTATCAGCCGCGCCCTCCATTGCTGTAGAGGTGGAAGGCACAAAGCACTGCCTCCATAATTCAATCGGAGACAAGCCATAAACTGTCTTGCCTCCAGCTCTTTAGGAAGCTGGGAAAGAACTCGCTTTCCACAGTGCTGTTACAACATACAAGGAAACTCTCATACAGAGGCAGCTCAAACGCCATTTCTTCCCAGTGCTTAACTGGCCTCTTTAGGACTTCCGCTTCTGCCACAGTTCCACCTTGCCAACCCGGCTCAGACGAAATGCCTACATCTTCCCCTTAAGCAACGGGGGTGAAGCCCACATGATTGTGCTTCCACATGCTTTCCAGGAGTAGACAATAGGCTTTTTACAAACCGCCATTGTGCACTGGGTCAAAGAGTGTCAGAATGCACCTATGTCAGAAGGGGTCCTTTGCTCTCAGCCATGCCCTCCATTGCTCTAGAGGTGGAAGGCACAAAGCACTGCCTCCATCCTTCAATGGGAGACAAGCCATAAACTGTCTTGCCTCCAGCTCTTTAGGAAGCTGACAAAAAACTCGCTTTCCACAGTCCTGTTACAGCAGACTGGGGAACTTCTCATACAAAGGCAGCTCAAATGGCATTTCTTCCCAGCCCTTAACTCGCAGCTTAGGACTCCTGATTCTGCAGCAATTCCACCTTGCCAACCCGGCTCAGACGAAATGCCTACATCTTCCCCTGAAGCAACTGGGCTGAGTCCCAAATGATTGAGCGACCACGTGCTTAGGAGGCGATAGACTGCACGCCTTTTTCCAACCAACAATCTGCACTGCTGGAGAGAGTGTCGGAAAGCAGCTATGTCAGAAAGACCCCTTTGCTCTCAGCCCTGCCCTTCATTGCTCTAGACGTGGAATGCACAATGCACTGGCTCGCCCCCTCAAGGGTGACAAGCCACAGACCATCTTCCTTCCATCTCTTTAGGAAGCTGAGCAAGAACTCGCTTTCAACAGTGCTCTTTCTGTGTCCTGGCAAAATCTCATACAAAGGCAGCTGATATGCCATTTCTTTTCAGCACTTAACTCGCAGATTTGGAACTTCTGCTCCTGCCACATTTCCAGCTTGCCAACCCGGCTCAGACGAAATGTCTACATCTTCCCCTTCAGCAACGGGGACGAGGCCCAGATGACTGTGCTTCTGCATGCTTAGCAGGAGCAGACAATAGGCTTTTTACAAACCGCCATTGTGCACTGGGTCAGAGAGTGTCAGAATGCACCTATGTCAGAAAGGGCCCTTTGCTCTCAGCCGTGCCCTCCATTGCTCTAGAGGTGGAAGGCACAAAGCTCTGCCTCCATCCTTCAATTGGAGACAAGCCAGCAACTGGCCTGCTTCCAGCTCTTTAGGAAGCTGGGAAAGCACTCGCCTTCCACAGTGTTCTTGCAGGGTCCTGGGAACGTCTCATACAAAGGCAGCTGAACACCGTGTCTTTTCAGCCCTTAACTCACCAATCTGCAACATCTGCTTCTGCCGCATTTCCACCTTGCCAACCCGGCTCAGACGAAATGCCTACATCTTCCCCTGAAGCGACTGTGCTGATTCCCTAATGATTGAGCATCCACATGCTTAGGAGGCGATAAACTGCATGCCTTTTTCCAACCACCATTTTACACTGCTTAGAGAGCGTCGGAAAGCAGCTATGTCAGAAAGGCCCGTTTGCTCTCAACCATGCCCTCCATTGCTCTCGAGGTGGAAGGCACAAGGCACTGGTTCTGGATCCACCCCTCAATGGGAGACAAGCCTCATCTTGGCCTGCTTCCAGCTCTTTAGGAAGTGGAGAAAAAACTCCCTTTCCACAGTGCTCTTACAGCGTCCGGGGAACTTGTCATACAAAGGAGGCCGAACGCCGTTTCTTTTCAGCACTTCACTCGCCAGCCTGGGACATCTGCATCCTGCACGTTTCCACCTTGCCAACCCGGCTCAGACGAAATGCCTACATCTTCCCCTTGAGCAATGGGGATGAGGCCCATAGGATTGGGGTTCCACATGCTGAGGAGGAGAGAGACAATAGGCTTTTAACTAACCACGAAGTGCAATGGTTGGGAGAGTGTCAGAAAGCACCAAGGGCAGAAAAACCGCTTTACTCTCAGCCGCGCCCTAAATTGCTGTAGAGGTGGAAGGGACAAAGCACTGCCTCCATCCTTCATTGGGAGACAAGCCATAAACAGTCTTGCCTCCAGCTCTTTGGGAAGCTGACAAACAACTCGCTTTCCACAGTCCTGTTACAGCAGACCGTTGAACTTCTCATACAAAGGCAGCTCAAATGGCATTTCTTCCCAGCCCTTAACTCGCAGCTTAGGACTCCTGCTTCTGCCGCAATTCCACCTTGCCAACCCGGCTCAGACGAAATGCCTACATCTTCCCCTGAAGCAACTGGGCTGAGTCCCAAATGATTGAGCGTCCACGTGCTTAGGAGGCGATAGACTGCACGCCTTTTTCCAACCACCATTTTGCACTGCTTTAGAGAGTGTCGGAAAGCAGCTATTTCAGAAAGACCCCTTGGTCTCAGCCGTGCCCTTCATTGCTCTAGACGTGGAATGCACAATGCACTGGCTCCCCCCCTCAAGGGGCGACAAGCCACAGACCATCTTCCTTCCATCTCTTTAGGAAGCTGAGCAAGAACTCGCTTTCAACAGTGCTCTTTCTGTGTCCTGGCAACATCTCATACACAGGCAGCTGATATGCCATTTCTTTTCAGCGCTTAACTCGCAGATTTGGAACTTCTGCTCCTGCCACATTTCCACCTTGCCAACCCGGCTCAGACGAAATGTCTACATCTTCCCCTTCAGCAACGGGGACGAGGCCCAGATGACTGTGCTTCCGCATGCTTAGCAGGAGCAGACAATAGGCTTTTTACAAACCGCCATTGTGCACTGTGTCAGAGAGTGTCAGAACGCACCTATGTCAGAAAGGGCCCTTTGCTCTCAGCCGTGCCCTCCATTGCTCTAGAGGTGGAAGGCACAAAGCACTGCCTCCATCCTTCAATTGGAGACAAGCCAGCAACTGTCCTGCTTCCAGCTCTTTAGGAAGCTGGGAAAGCACTCGCATTCCACAGTGCTCTTACAGCGTCCTGGGAACGTCTCATACAAAGGCAGCTGAACACCGTGTCTTTTACAGCCGTTCACTCACCAATCTGCAACATCTGCTTCTGCCGCATTTCCACCTTGCCAACCCGGCTCAGATGAAATGCCTACATCTTCCCCTGAAGCGACTGTGCTGATTCCCAAATGATTGAGCATCCACATGCTTAGGAGGCGATAAACTGCATGCCTTTTTCCAACCACCATTTTACACTGCTTAGAGAGCGTCGGAAAGCAGCTATGTCAGACAGGCCACTTTGCTCTCAGCCATGCCATCCATTGCTCTCGAGAGGGAGGCACAAGGCACTGGTTCTGGATCCACCCCTCAATGGGAGACAAACCACATCTTTGCCTGCTTCCAGCTCTTTAGGAAGTGGAGAACATACTCCCTTTCCACAGTGCTCTTACAATGTCCTGGGAACATCTCATACAAAGGAGGCTGAACGCCGTTTCTTTTCAGCACTTCACTCGCCAGTCTGGGACATCTGCATCCTGCACGTTTCCACCTTGCCAACCCGTATCAGACGATATGCCTACGTCTTCCCCTTGAGCAATGGGGATGAGGCCCATAGGATTGTGGTTCCACATGCTGAGGAGGAGAGAGACAATAGGCTTTTAACTAACCACGAAGTGCAACGGTTGGGAGAGTGTCAGAAAGCACCAATGGCAGAAAGGCCCCTTTACTATCAGCCGCGCCCTCCATTGCTGTAGAGGCGGAAGGCACAAAGCACTGCCTCCATAATTCAATGGGAGACAAGCCATAAACTGTCTTGCCTCCAGCTCTTTAGGAAGCTGGGAAAGAACTCGCTTTCCACAGTGCTGTTACAGCATACGAGGAAACTCTCATACAGAGGCAGCTCAAACGCCATTTCTTCCCAGTGCTTAACTGGCCTCTTTAGGACTTCCGCTTCTGCCACAGTTCCACCTTGCCAACCCGGCTCAGAAGAAATGCCTACATCTTCCCCTTAAGCAACGGGGGTGAAGTCCACATGATTGTGCTTCCACATGCTTTCCAGGAGTAGACAATAGGCTTTTTACAAACCGCCATTGTGCACTGGGTCAAAGAGTGTCAGAATGCACCTATGTCAGAAGGGGTCCTTTGCTCTCAGCCGTGCCCTCCATTGCTCTAGAGGTGGAAGACACAAAGCACTGCCTCCATCCTCCAATTGGAGACAAGCCATAAACTGTCTTGCCTCCAGCTCTTTAGGAAGCTGACAAACAACTCGCTTTCCACAGTCCTGTTACAGCAGACCGGTTAAATTCTCAAACAAAGGCTGCTCAAATGGCATTTCTTCCCAGCCATTAACTCGCAGCTTAGGACTCCTGCTTCTGCCGCAATTCCACCTTGCCAACCCGGCTCAGACGAAATGCCTACATCTTCCCCTGAAGCAACTGGGCTGAGTCCCAAATGATTGAGCTTCCACGTGCTTAGGAGGCGATAGACTGCACGCCTTTTTCCAACCACCATTGTGCACTGCTGGAGAGAGTGTCGGAAAGCAGTTCTGTCAGAAAGACCCCTTTGCTCTCAGCCCTGCCCTTCATTGCTCTAGGCGTGGAATGCACAAGGCACTGGCTCCCCCCCTCAGGGGGCGACAAGCCACAGACCATCTTCCATCCATCTCTTTAGGAAGCTGAGCAAGAACTCGCTTTCAACAGTGCTCTTTCTGTGTCCTGGCAACATCTCATACAAAGGCAGCTGATATGCCATTTCTTTTCAGCGCTTAACTCGCAGATTTGGAACTTCTGCTCCTGCCACATTTCCACCTTGTCAACCCTGCTCAGACGAAATGTCTACATCTTCGCCTTCAGCAACGGGGACGAGGCCCAGATGACTGTGCTTCTGCATGCTTAGCAGGAGCAGACAATCGGTTTTTACAAACCGCCATTGTGCACTGGGTCAGAGAGTGTCAGAATGCACCTATGTCAGAAAGGGCCCTTTGCTCTCAGCCGTGCCCTCCATTGCTCTAGAGGTGGAAGGCACAAAGCACTGCCTCCATCCTTCAATTGGAGACAAGCCAGCAACTGGCCTGCTTCCAGCTCTTTAGGAAGCTGGGAAAGCACTCGCCTTCCACAGTGTTCTTGCAGGGTCCTGGGAACGTCCCATACAAAGGCAGCTGAACACCGTGTCTTTTCAGCCCTTAACTCACCAATCTGCAACATCTGCTTCTGCCGCATTTCCACCTTGCCAACCCGGCTCAGACGAAATGCCTACATCTTCCCCTGAAGCGACTGTGCTGATTCCCTAATGATTGAGCATCCACATGCTTAGGAGGCGATAAACTGCATGCCTTTTTCCAACCACCATTTTACACTGCTTAGATAGCGTCGGAAAGCAGCTATGTCAGAAAGGCCCCTTTGCTCTCAGCCATGCCCTCCATTGCTCTCGAGGTGGAAGGCACAAGGCACTGGTTCTGGATCCACCCCTCAATGTGAGACAAACCACATCTTGGCCTGCTTCCAGCTCTTTAGGATGTGGAGAAAAAACTCCCTTTCCACAGTGCTCTTACAGCGTCCGGGGACCATGTCATACAAAGGAGGCCGAACGCCGTTTCTTTTCAGCACTTCACTCGCCAGCCTGGGACATCTGCATCCTGCACGTTTCCACTTTGCCAACCCGGCTCAGACGAAATGCCTACATCTTCCCCTTGAGCAATGGGGATGAGGCCCATAGGATTGTGGTTCCAAATGCTGAGGAGGAGAGACACAATAGGCTTTTAACTAAGAACGAAGTGCAACGGTTGGGAGAGTGTCAGAAAGCACCAATGGCGGAAACACACCTTTACTCTCAGCCGCGCCCTCCATTGCTGTAGAGGTGGAAGGCACAAAGCACTGCCTCCATCCTTCAATGGGAGACACGCCATAAACTGTCTTGCCTCCAGCTCTTTAGGAAGCTGGGAAAGAACTCGCTTTCCACAGTGCTGTTACAGCATACGAGGAAACTCTCATACAGAGGCAGCTCAAACGTCATTTCTTCCCAGTGCTTAACTGGCCGCTTTAGGACTTCCGCTTCTGCCACAGTTCCACTTTGCCAACCCGGCTCAGACGAAATGCCTACATCTTCCCCTGAAGCCACTGGGCTGAGTCCCAAATGATTGAGCATCCACGTGCTTAGGAGGCGATAGACTGCACGCCTTTTTCCAACCACCATTGTGCACTGCTGGAGAGAGTGTCGGAAAGCAGCTATGTCAGAAAGACCCCTTTGCTCTCTGCCGTGCCCTTCATTGCTCTAGACGTGGAATGCACAAGGCACTGGCTCCACCCCTCAAGGGGCGACAAGCCACAGACCATCTTCCTTCCATCTCTTTAGGAAGCTGAGCAAGAACTCGCTTTCAACAGTGCTCTTTCTGTGTCCTGGCAACATCTCATACAAAGGCAGCTTATATGCCATTTCTTTTCAGCGCTTAACTCGCATATTTGGAACTTCTGCTCCTGCCACATTTCCAACTTGCCAACCCGGCTCAGAAGAAATGTCTACATCTTCCCCTTCAGCAACGGGGACGAGGCCCAGATGACTGTGCTTCCGCATGCTTAGCAGGAGCAGACAATAGGCTTTTTACAAACCGCCATTGTGCACTGCGTCAGAGAGTGTCAGAATGCACCTATGTCAGAAAGGGCCCTTTGCTCTCAGCCGTGCCCTCCATTGCTCTAGAAGTGGAAGGCACAAAGCACTGCCTCCATCCTTCAATTGGAGACAAGCCAGCAACTGTCCTGCTTCCAGCTCTTTAGGAAGCTGGGAAAGCACTGGCATTCCACAGTGCTCTTACAGTGCCCTGGGAACGTCTCCTACAAAGGCAGCCGAACTCCGTGTCTTTTCAGCCCTTAACTCACCAATCTGCAACATCTGCTTCTGCCGCATTTCCACCTTGCCAAACCGGATCAGACGAAATGCCTAAATCTTCCCCTCAAGCGACTGTGCTGATTCCCAAATGATTGAGCATCCACATGCTTAGGAGGCGATAAACTGCCTGCCTTTTTCCAACCACCATTTGACACTGCTTAGAGAGCGTTGGAAAGCAGCTATGTCAGAAAGGCCCCTTTGCTCTCAGCCATGCCCTCCATTGCTCTCGAGGTGGAAGGCACAAGGCACTGGTTCTGGATCCACCCCTCAATGGGAGACAAACCACATCTTGGCCTGCTTCCAGCTCTTTAGTAAGTGGAGGAAAAACTCCCTTTCCACACTGCTCTTACAGCGTCCTGGGAACATCTCATACAAAGGAGGCTGAATGCTGTTTCTTTTCAGCATTTAACTCGCCAGTCTTGGACATCTGCATCCTGCACGTTTCCACCTTGCCAACCCGGCTCAGACGAAATGCCTACATCTTCCCCTTGAGCAATGGGGCTGAGGCCCATAGGGTTGTGGTTCCACATGCTGAGGAGGACAGAGACAATAGGCTTTTAACTAACCACGATGTGCAACGGTTGGGAGAGTGTCAGAAAGCACCTATGGCAGAAAGACCCCTTTACTCTCAGCCGCGCCCTCCATTGCTGTAGAGTTGGAAGGCACAGAGCACTGCCTCCATCCTTCAATAGGAGACCAGCCATAAACTGTCTTGCCTCCAGCTCTGTAGGAAGCTGGGTTGGAACTCGCTTTCCAAGTGCTGTTACAGCATACGAGGAAATACTCATACAGAGGCAGCTCCAAAGCCATTTCTTCCCTGTGCTTAACTGGCCGCTTTAGGACTTCCGCTTCTGCCACAGTTCCACCTTGCCAACCAGGCTCAGACGAAATGCCTACATCTTCCCCTTAAGCAACGGGGGCGAAGCCCACATGATTGTGCTGCCACATTCTTAGCAGGAGCAGACAATAGGCTTTTTACAAACCGCCATTGTGCACTGGGTCAGAGAGTGTCAGAATGCACCTATGTCAGAAAGGGCCCTTTGCTCTCAGCCGTGTCCTTCATTGCTCTAGAGGTGGAAGGCACAAGGCACTGCCACCATCCTTCAATTGGAGACAAGCCATAAACTGTCTTGCCCGCAGCTCTTTAGGAAGCTGACAAACAACTCGCTTTCCACAGTCCTGTTACAGCAGACCGGGGAACTTCTCATACAAAGGCAGCTCAAATGGCATTTCTTCCCAGCCCTTAACTCGCAGCTTTAGGACTCCTGCTTATGCAGCAATTCCAACTGGCCAACCCGGCTCAGACGAAATGCCTACATCTTCCCCTGAAGCAACTGGGCTGTGTCCCAAATGATTGAGCTTCCACGTGCTTAGGAGGCGATAGACTGCACGCCTTTTTCCAGCCACCATTGTGCACTGCTGGAGAGAGTGTCGGAAAGCAGCTATGTCAGAAAGACCCCTTTTCTCTCAGCCATGCCCTTCATTGCTCTAGACTTGGAATGCACAATGCACTGGCTCCCCACCTCAAGGGGCGATAAGCCACAGACCAACTTCCTTCCATCTCTTTAGGAAGCTGAGCAAGAACTCGCTTTCAACAGTGCTCTTTCTGTGTCCTGGCAACATCTCATACAAAGGCAGCTGATATGCCATTTCTTTTCAGCGCTTAACTCGCAGATTTGGAACTTCTGCTCCTGCCACGTTTCCAGCTTGCCAACCCGGCTCAGACGAAATGTCTACATCTTCCCCTTCAGCAACGGGGACGAGGCCCAGATGACTGTGCTTCCGCATGCTTAGCAGGAGCAGACAATAGGCTTTTTACAAACCGCCATTGTGCACTGGGTCAGAGAGTGTCAGAATGCACCTATGTCAGAAAGGGCCCTTTGCTCTCAGCCGTGCCCTCCATTGCTCTAGAGGTGGAAGGCACAAAGCACGTGCCAATGACCCCGGAAGCACCTGCCGTGCACGCCGGAACCACCTGCTCGACTCGCCAGAACCACCTGCCGGACACGCAAAAATCACCTGTCGGCTATTCCACAACCAGTTGGGGAACACTTCGGAATCACCTGCTGGGCTTGCTGGAACCACCTGCCGGTCATGCCAAAATCACCTGCCAATTACGCCAGTACCACTTGGCGGACACTGTGGAAACACCTGTCGGGCCGGCCGGAACCACATCTCAGACGTGCCAGAACCATGTGCATGAGATGCTGGAACCACACCCCGAACAGACTGAAAACACCTGCCAGACCCGTCTGAACAACCTGCCGAGCACGCTGGAGCCACCTGCTCGACTCGCCGGAACCACCTCCCTGACATGCCCAAATCACCAGCCGGGTATGCCAGAACCACTTGGCGGACACTCCGGAATCATCTGCTGGACATGCTGGAACCAGCTCTCAGACACACCAGAACCACGTGTCGGAGACGCCGGAAGCACCTGCCGAGCA
Organism: Equus caballus; assembly: GCF_041296265.1. Classification (NCBI taxonomy): domain Eukaryota; kingdom Metazoa; phylum Chordata; class Mammalia; order Perissodactyla; family Equidae; genus Equus; species Equus caballus. The sequence continues at coordinate 7,856,408 of NC_091700.1, read as the reverse complement.
TGCCGGAGGCACCTGCTCGACTCGCCGGATACACCTGCCGGACACGCCAAAATCACCTGCCGGGTATGCCAGAACCACCTGGCGGACACTCCGAAATCACCTGTCGCGCATGCCGGAACCACCTCTCAGACGTGCCGGAAGCACGTGCCGGACACGCCGGAATCACCTACCGGACAGACCGGAACCGCCTGCCGAGCACGAAAGAGCCACCTGTTCGACTTGCTGGAACCACCTGCCGGACAGGCCAATATCAACTGCTGGCTATGCCAGAACCACCTGGGGGACGGTCCGGAATCACCTGCCAGCCATGGCGGAACCACCTCTCAGACGTACCAGAACCACCTGCCGGAGAAGCTGGAAACACGTCCTGGACAGTCTGGAACCACCTGCCGGCCAAGCCTGAACCACCTGCCAAGCACAACGGAACAACCTGCCAGACACGCCAAAATCACCTGCGTGTTATGCCAGAACCACTTGGAGGACTCTCTGGGATGACCTGCCGGGCATGCCGGAACCACCTGTCAGACGTACCAGAACCATGTGGCGGACAGTCCGGAATCACCTGTTGGGCATGCGCAACCACCTCTGAGACGTACCAGAACCACATGCCGTGCAGGCTGGAACCACCTACCGGACAGACAGGAATCACCTTTCGGGCACGCCGGAACCACCGGCTCGACCCGCCGGAACGACCGCTGGACATGCAAACTCACCTGCCGGCTACGCCGGAAACACTTGGCGAACACTCCGGAATCACCTGCCGGGCATGCCGGAACCACCTCTCAGATATGCCAGAACCACGTGCCAATGACCCCGGAAGCACCTGCCGAGCACGCCGGAACCACCTGCTCGACTCGCCAGAACCACCTGCCGGACACGCAAAAATCACCTGCCGGCTAGGCCACAACCTGTTGGGGAACACTTCGGAATCACCTGCCGGGCTTGCTGGAACCACCTGCCGGTCATGCCAAAATCACCTGCCAACTACGCCAGTACCACTTGGCGGACACTGTGGAAACACCTGTCGGGCCGGCCGGAACCACATCTCAGACGTGCCAGAACCATGCGCATGAGATGCTGGAACCACACCCTGAACAGACGGAAAACACCTGCCAGACCCGTCTGAACAACCTGCCGAGCACGCCGGAGCCACCTGCTCGACTCGCCGGAACCACCTACCTGACATGCCCAAATCACCAGCCGGGTATGCCAGAACCACTTGGCGGACACTCCGGAATCATCTGCCGGACATGCCGGAACCAGCTCCCAGACACACCAGAACCAAGTGCCGGAGACGCCGGAAGCACCTGCCGAGCATGCCGGAGCCACCTGCTCGACTCGCCAGAAACACCTGCCGGACACGCCAAAATCACCTGCCGGGTATGCCAGAACCACCTGGCGGACACTACGGAATCACCTGCCGCGCATGCCGGAAGCACGTGCCAGACACGCCGGAAACACCTACCGGACAGACCGGAACCACCTGCGAAGAACGCCGGAGCCACCTGTTCGACTCGCTGGAACCACCTGCCGGACAGGCCAATATCAACTGCTGGCTATTCCAGAACCACCTGGGGGACAGTCCGGGATCACCTGCCAGCCATGGCAGAACCACCTCTCAGACGTACCTGACCACCTGCCGGTGAAGCTGGAACCACGTGACGGCCATGCCTGAACCACCTGCCGAGCACGGCGGAACCACCTGCCAGACACACCAAAATCACCTGCGGGCTACGCCAGAACCACTTGGACGACTCTCCGAAATGACCTGCCGGGCATGTTGGAACCACCTCTCAGACGTGCCAGAAGCACGTGGCGGACAGTCCGGAATCACCTGTTGGGCATACGCAACCACCTCTGACACATACCAGAACCACGTGCCGTGCACGCCGGAACCACCTACCGGACAGACCGGAATCAACTTTTGGGCATGCCGGAACCACCAGTCAGATGTGCCAGAAACACGTGCCGGAGACGCCGGAAGCACCTGCCGAGCACGTCGCAACCACCTGCTCAACTCGCCTGAACCACCTGCCGGACACGCCAAAATCACCTGCCCGCTACACCAGCACCACTTCGGGGACAAGCCGGAATCACGTGAGGGGCATGCCGGCACAGCCTCTCAGACTGAACCTCGTGCCGGACACCACAGAACCACCTGCCGGACAGACCGGAACCACCTGCCGGACACGCCGGAACCACCGGCTCGACCCGCCGGAACGACCGCTGGACATGCAAACTCACCTGCCGGCTACGCCGGAAACACTTGGCGAACACTCCGGAATCACCTGCCGGGCATGCCGGAACCACCTCTCAGATATGCCAGAACCACGTGCCAATGACCCCGGAAGCACCTGCCGAGCACGCCGGAACCACCTGCTCGACTCGCCAGAAACACCTGCCGGACACGCAAAAATCACCTGCCGGCTAGGCCACAACCAGTTGGGGAACACTTCGGAATCACCTGCCGGGCTTGCTGGAACCACCTGCCGGTCATGCCAAAATCACCTGCCAACTACGCCAGTACCACTTGGCGGACACTGTGGAAACACCTGTCGGGCCGGCCGGAACCACATCTCAGACGTGCCAGAACCATGTGCATGAGATGCTGGAACCACACCCCGAACAGACGGAAAACACCTGCCAGACCCGTCTGAACAACCTGCCGAGCACGCCAGAGCCACCTGCTCGACTCGCCGGAACCACATACCTGACATGCCCAAATCACCAGCCAGGTATGCCAGAACCACTTGGCGGACACTCCGGAATCATCTGCCGGACATGCCAGGACCAGCTCTCAGACACACCAGAACCACGTGCCGGAGACGCCGGAAGCACCTGCCGAGCATGCCGGAGGCACCTGCTCGACTCGCCAGAAACACCTGCCGGACACGCCAAAATCACCTGCCGGGTATGCCAGAACCACCTGGCGGACACTACGGAATCACCTGCCGCGCATGCCGGAACCACCTCTCAGACGTGCCGGAAGCACGTGCCGGACACGCCGGAAACACCTACCGGACAGACCGGAACCACCTGCCGAGCACGCCGGAGCCACCTGTTCGACTCGCTGGAACCACCTGCCGGACAGGCCAATATCAACTGCTGGCTATGCCAGAACCACCTGGGGGACGGTCCGGAATCACCTGCCAGCCATGGCGGAACCACCTCTCAGACGTACCAGAACCACCTGCCGGAGAAGCTGGAAACACGTCCTGGACAGTCTGGAACCACCTGCCGGCCAAGCCTGAACCACCTGCCAAGCACAACGGAACAACCTGCCAGACACGCCAAAATCACCTGCGTGTTATGCCAGAACCACTTGGAGGACTCTCTGGGATGACCTGCCGGGCATGCCGGAACCACCTCTCAGACGTGCCAGAACCATGTGGCGGACAGTCCGGAATCACCTGTTGGGCATGCGCAACCACCTCTGAGACGTACCAGAACCACATGCCGTGCAGGCTGGAACCACCTACCGGACAGACCGGAATCACCTTTCGGGCATGCCGGAACCACCTGTCAGATGTGCCAGAAACACGTGCTGGAGACGCCGGAAGCACCTGCCAAGCACGTTGGAACCACCTGCTCAAGTCGCCTGAACCACCTGCCGGACATGCCAAAATCACCTGCCGACTATGCCAGAACCACTTGGCGAACACTCCGGAATCACTTGCCGGGCATGCAGGAACCACCTCTCAGACATGCCAGAACCCCGTGCCAATGACCCCGGAAGCACCAGCCGAGCACTCCGGAACCACCTGCTCGACTCGACAGAACCACCTGCCGATCACGGAAAAATCACCTGCCGGCTACACCACAACCAGTTGGTGAACACTTTGGAATCACCTGCCACGTTTGCTGGAACCACCTGCCAGTCATGCCAAAATCACCTGCCAACTACGCCAGAACCGGTTGGCGGACACTGCGGAAACACCTGTCGGGCCGGCTGGAACCACATCTCAGACGTGCCAGAAACGTGTTCATGAGATGCTGGAACCACACCCCGAACAGACGGATACCACCTGCCAGAACCGCCTGAACCACCTGCCGAGCACGCCGGAACCACCTGCTCGACTCACCGGTACCACCTCCCTGACACGCCAAAATCACCTGCTGGGTATGCCAGAACCACTTGGCGGACACTCCGGAATCATCTGCCGGACATGCCGGAACCAGCTCCCAGACACACCAGAACCAAGTGCCGGAGACGCCGGAAGCACCTGCCGAGCATGCCGGAGCCACCTGCTCGACTCGCCAGAAACACCTGCCGGACACGCCAAAATCACCTGCCGGGTATGCCAGAACCACCTGGCGGACACTACGGAATCACCTGCCGCGCATGCCGGAACCACCTCTCAGACGTGCCGGAAGCACGTGCCAGACACGCCGGAAACACCTACTGGACAGACCGGAACCACCTGCCAAGAACGCCGGAGCCACCTGTTCGACTCGCTGGAACCACCTGCCGGACAGGCCAATATCAACTGCTGGCTATGCCAGAACCACCTGGGGGACGGTCCGGGATCACCTGCCAGCCATGGCGGAACCACCTCTCAGACGTACCTGAACCACCTGCCGGAGAAGCTGGAAACACGTCCTGGACAGACTGGAACCACGTGACGGCCATGCCTGAACCACCTGCCGAGCACGGCGGAACCACCTGCCGGACACACCAAAATCACCTGCGGGCTACGCCAGAACCACTTGGACGACTCTCCGAAATGACCTGCCGGGCATGTTGGAACCACCTCTCAGACGTGCCAGAAGCACGTGGCGGACAGTCCGGAATCACCTGTTGGGCATACGCAACCACCTCTGACACGTACCAGAACCACGTGCCGTGCACGCCGGAACCACCTACCGGACAGACCGGAATCAACTTTTGGGCATGCCGGAACCACCAGTCAGATGTGCCAGAAACACGTGCCGGAGACGCCGGAAGCACCTGCCGAGCACGTCGCAACCACCTGCTCAACTCGCCTGAACCACCTGCCGGACACGCCAAAATCACCTGCCCGCTACACCAGCACCACTTCGGGGACAAGCCGGAATCACGTGAGGGGCATGCCGGCACAGCCTCTCAGACTGAACCTCGTGCCGGACACCACAGAACCACCTGCCGGACAGACCGGAACCACCTGCCGGACACGCCGGAACCACCGGCTCGACCCGCCGGAACGACCGCTGGACATGCAAACTCACCTGCCGGCTACGCCGGAAACACTTGGCGAACACTCCGGAATCACCTGCCGGGCATGCCGGAACCACCTCTCAGATATGCCAGAACCACGTGCCAATGACCCCGGAAGCACCTGCCGAGCACGCCGGAACCACCTGCTCGACTCGCCAGAACCACCTGCCGGACACGCAAAAATCACCTGCCGGCTAGGCCACAACCAGTTGGGGAACACTTCGGAATCACCTGCCGGGCTTGCTGGAACCACCTGCCGGTCATGCCAAAATCACCTGCCAACTACGCCAGTACCACTTGGCGGACACTGTGGAAACACCTGTCGGGCCGGCCGGAACCACATCTCAGACGTGCCAGAACCATGTGCATGAGATGCTGGAACCACACCCCGAACAGACGGAAAACACCTGCCAGACCCGTCTGAACAACCTGCCGAGCACGCCGGAGCCACCTGCTCGACTCGCCGGAACCACCTACCTGACATGCCCAAATCACCAGCCGCGTATGCCAGAACCACTTGGCGGACACTCCGGAATCATCTGCTGGACATGCCGGAACCAGCTCTCAGACACACCAGAACCACGTGCCGGAGACGCCGGAAGCACCTGCCGAGCATGCCGGAGCCACCTGCTCGACTCGCCAGAAACACCTGCCGCACACGCCAAAATCACCTGCCGGGTACGCCAGAACCACCTGGCAGACACTACGAAATCACCTGTCGCGCATGCCGGAACCACCTCTCAGACGTGCCGGAAGCACGTGCCGGACACGCCGGAATCACCTACCGGACAGACCGGAACCACCTGCCGAGCACGCCGGAGCCACCTGTTCGACTCGCTGGAACCACCTGCCGGACAGGCCAATATCAACTGCTGGCTATGCCAGAACCACCTGGGGACGGTCCGGAATCACCTGCCAGCCATGGCGGAACCACCTCTCAGACGTACCAGAACCACCTGCCGGAGAAGCTGGAAAGACGTCCTGGACAGTCTGGAACCACCTGCCGGCCAAGCCTGAACCACCTGCCAAGCACAACGGAACAACCTGCCAGACACGCCAAAATCACCTGCGTGTTATGCCAGAACCACTTGGAGGACTCTCTGGGATGACCTGCCGGGCATGCCGGAACCACCTCTCAGACGTGCCAGAACCATGTGGCGGACAGTCCGGAATCACCTGTTGGGCATGCGCAACCACCTCTGAGACGTACCAGAACCACATGCCGTGCAGGCTGGAACCACCTACCGGACAGACCGGAATCACCTTTCGGGCATGCCGGAACCACCTGTCAGATGTGCCAGAAACACGTGCCGGAGACGCCGGAAGCACCTGCCAAGCACGTTGGAACCACCTGCTCAACTCGCCTGAACCACCTGCCGGACATGCCAAAATCACCTGCCGACTATGCCAGAACCACTTGGCGAACACTCCGGAATCACTTGCCGGGCATGCAGGAACCACCTCTCAGACATGCCAGAACCCCGTGCCAATGACCCCGGAAGCACCAGCCGAGCACGCCGGAACCACCTGCTCGACTCGCCAGAACCACCTGCCGATCACGCAAAAATCACCTGCCGGCTACGCCACAACCAGTTGGTGAACACTTTGGAATCACCTGCCAGGCTTGCTGGAACCACCTGCCAGTCATGCCAAAATCACCTGCCAACTACGCCAGAACCGCTTGGCGGACACTGCGGAAACACCTGTCGGGCCGGCTGGAACCACATCTCAGACGTGCCAGAAACGTGTTCATGAGATGCTGGAACCACACCCCGAACAGACGGATACCACCTGCCAGAACCGCCTGAACCACCTGCCGAGCACGCCGGAACCACCTGCTCGACTCACCGGTACCACCTCCCTGACACGCCAAAATCACCTGCTGGGTATGCCAGAACCACTTGGCGGACACTCCGGAATCATCTGCCGGACATGCCGGAACCAGCTCCCAGACACACCAGAACCAAGTGCCGGAGACGCCGGAAGCACCTGCCGAGCATGCCGGAGCCACCTGCTCGACTCGCCAGAAACACCTGCCGGACACGCCAAAATCACCTGCCGGGTATGCCAGAACCACCTGGCGGACACTACGGAATCACCTGCCGCGCATGCCGGAAGCACGTGCCAGACACGCCGGAAACACCTACCGGACAGACCGGAACCACCTGCCAAGAACACCGGAGCCACCTGTTCGACTCGCTGGAACCACCTGCCGGACAGGCCAATATCAACTGCTGGCTATGCCAGAACCACCTGGGGGACAGTCCGGGATCACCTGCCAGCCATGGCAGAACCACCTCTCAGACGTACCTGAACCACCTGCCGGAGAAGCTGGAAACACGTCCTGGACAGACTGGAACCACGTGACGGCCATGCCTGAACCACCTGCCGAGCACGGCGGAACCACCTGCCAGACACACCAAAATCACCTGCGGGCTACGCCAGAACCACTTGGACGACTCTCCGAAATGACCTGCCGGGCATGTTGGAACCACCTCTCAGACGTGCCAGAAGCACGTGGCGGACAGTCCGGAATCACCTGTTGGGCATACGCAACCACCTCTGACACGTACCAGAACCACGTGCCGTGCACGCCGGAACCACCTACCGGACAGACCGGAATCAACTTTTGGGCATGCCGGAACCACCAGTCAGATGTGCCAGAAACACGTGCCGGAGACGCCGGAAGCACCTGCCGAGCACGTCGCAACCACCTGCTCAACTCGCCTGAACCACCTGCCGGACACGCCAAAATCACCTGCCCGCTACACCAGCACCACTTCGGGGACAAGCCGGAATCACGTGAGGGGCATGCCGGCACAGCCTCTCAGACTGAACCTCGTGCCGGACACCACAGAACCACCTGCCGGACAGACCGGAACCACCTGCCGGACACGCCGGAACCACCGGCTCGACCCGCCGGAACGACTGCTGGACATGCAAACTCACCTGCCGGCTACGCCGGAAACACTTGGCGAACACTCCGGAATCACCTGCCGGGCATGCCGGAACCACCTCTCAGATATGCCAGAACCACGTGCCAATGACCCCGGAAGCACCTGCCGAGCACGCCGGAACCACCTGCTCGACTCGCCAGAACCACCTGCCGGACACGCAAAAATCACCTGCCGGCTAGGCCACAACCAGTTGGGGAACACTTCGGAATCACCTGCCGGGCTTGCTGGAACCACCTGCCGGTCATGCCAAAATCACCTGCCAACTACGCCAGTACCACTTGGCGGACACTGTGGAAACACCTGTCGGGCCGGCCGGAACCACATCTCAGACGTGCCAGAACCATGTGCATGAGATGCTGGAACCACACCCCGAACAGACGGAAAACACCTGCCAGACCCGTCTGAACAACCTGCCGAGCACGCCGGAGCCACCTGCTCGACTCGCCGGAACCACCTACCTGACATGCCCAAATCACCAGCCGGGTATGCCAGAACCACTTGGCGGACACTCCGGAATCATCTGCTGGACATGCCGGAACCAGCTCTCAGACACACCAGAACCACGTGCCGGAGACGCCGGAAGCACCTGCCGAGCATGCCGGAGCCACCTGCTCGACTCGCCAGAAACACCTGCCGCACACGCCAAAATCACCTGCCGGGTACCCCAGAACCACCTGGCGGACACTCCGAAATCACCTGTCGCGCATGCCGGAACCACCTCTCAGACGTGCCGGAAGCACGTGCCGGACACGCCGGAATCACCTACCGGACAGACCGGAACCACCTGCCGAGCACGCCGGAGCCACCTGTTCGACTCGCTGGAACCACCTGCCGGACAGGCCAATATCAACTGCTGGCTATGCCAGAACCACCTGGGGACGGTCCGGAATCACCTGCCAGCCATGGCGGAACCACCTCTCAGACGTACCAGAACCACCTGCCGGAGAAGCTGGAAACACGTCCTGGACAGTCTGGAACCACCTGCCGGCCAAGCCTGAACCACCTGCCAAGCACAACGGAACAACCTGCCAGACATGCCAAAATCACCTGCGTGTTATGCCAGAACCACTTGGAGGACTCTCTGGGGTGACCTGCCGGGCATGCCGGAACCACCTCTCAGACGTGCCAGAACCATGTGGCGGACAGTCCGGAATCACCTGTTGGGCATGCGCAACCACCTCTGAGACGTACCAGAACCACATGCCGTGCAGGCTGGAACCACCTACCGGACAGACCGGAATCACCTTTCGGGCATGCCGGAACCACCTGTCAGATGTGCCAGAAACACGTGCCGGAGACGCCGGAAGCACCTGCCAAGCACGTTGGAACCACCTGCTCAACTCGCCTGAACCACCTGCCGGACATGCCAAAATCACCTGCCGACTATGCCAGAACCACTTGGCGAACACTCCGGAATCACTTGCCGGGCATGCAGGAACCACCTCTCAGACATGCCAGAACCCCGTGCCAATGACCCCGGAAGCACCAGCCGAGCACGCCGGAACCACCTGCTCGACTCGCCAGAACCACCTGCCGATCACGCAAAAATCACCTGCCGGCTACGCCACAACCAGTTGGTGAACACTTTGGAATCACCTGCCAGGCTTGCTGGAACCACCTGCCAGTCATGCCAAAATCACCTGCCAACTACGCCAGAACCGCTTGGCGGACACTGCGGAAACACCTGTCGGGCCGGCTGGAACCACATCTCAGACGTGCCAGAAACGTGTTCATGAGATGCTGGAACCACACCCCGAACAGACGGATACCACCTGCCAGAACCGCCTGAACCACCTGCCGAGCACGCCGGAACCACCTGCTCGACTCACCGGTACCACCTCCCTGACACGCCAAAATCACCTGCTGGGTATGCCAGAACCACTTGGAGGACACTCCGGAATCATCTGCCGGACATGCCGGAACCAGCTCCCAGACACACCAGAACCAAGTGCCGGAGACGCCGGAAGCACCTGCCGAGCATGCCGGAGCCACCTGCTCGACTCGCCAGAAACACCTGCCGGACACGCCAAAATCACCTGCCGGGTATGCCAGAACCACCTGGCGGACACTACGGAATCACCTGCCGCGCATGCCGGAAGCACGTGCCAGACACGCCGGAAACACCTACCGGACAGACCGGAACCACCTGCCAAGAACACCGGAGCCACCTGTTCGACTCGCTGGAACCACCTGCCGGACAGGCCAATATCAACTGCTGGCTATGCCAGAACCACCTGGGGGACAGTCCGGGATCACCTGCCAGCCATGGCAGAACCACCTCTCAGACGTACCTGAACCACCTGCCGGAGAAGCTGGAAACACGTCCTGGACAGACTGGAACCACGTGACGGCCATGCCTGAACCTCCTGCCGAGCACGGCGGAACCACCTGCCAGACACACCAAAATCACCTGCGGGCTACGCCAGAACCACTTGGACGACTCTCCGAAATGACCTGCCGGGCATGTTGGAACCACCTCTCAGACGTGCCAGAAGCACGTGGCGGACAGTCCGGAATCACCTGTTGGGCATACGCAACCACCTCTGACACGTACCAGAACCACGTGCCGTGCACGCCGGAACCACCTACCGGACAGACCGGAATCAACTTTTGGGCATGCCGGAACCACCAGTCAGATGTGCCAGAAACACGTGCCGGAGACGCCGGAAGCACCTGCCGAGCACGTCGCAACCACCTGCTCAACTCGCCTGAACCACCTGCCGGACACGCCAAAATCACCTGCCCGCTACACCAGCACCACTTCGGGGACAAGCCGGAATCACGTGAGGGGCATGCCGGCACAGCCTCTCAGACTGAACCTCGTGCCGGACACCACAGAACCACCTGCCGGACAGACCGGAACCACCTGCCGGACACGCCGGAACCACCGGCTCGACCCGCCGGAACGACTGCTGGACATGCAAACTCACCTGCCGGCTACGCCGGAAACACTTGGCGAACACTCCGGAATCACCTGCCGGGCATGCCGGAACCACCTCTCAGATATGCCAGAACCACGTGCCAATGACCCCGGAAGCACCTGCCGAGCACGCCGGAACCACCTGCTCGACTCGCCAGAACCACCTGCCGGACACGCAAAAATCACCTGCCGGCTAGGCCACAACCAGTTGGGGAACACTTCGGAATCACCTGCCGGGCTTGCTGGAACCACCTGCCGGTCATGCCAAAATCACCTGCCAACTACGCCAGTACCACTTGGCGGACACTGTGGAAACACCTGTCGGGCCGGCCGGAACCACATCTCAGACGTGCCAGAACCATGTGCATGAGATGCTGGAACCACACCCCGAACAGACGGAAAACACCTGCCAGACCCGTCTGAACAACCTGCCGAGCACGCCGGAGCCACCTGCTCGACTCGCCGGAACCACCTACCTGACATGCCCAAATCACCAGCCGGGTATGCCAGAACCACTTGGCGGACACTCCGGAATCATCTGCTGGACATGCCGGAACCAGCTCTCAGACACACCAGAACCACGTGCCGGAGACGCCGGAAGCACCTGCCGAGCATGCCGGAGCCACCTGCTCGACTCGCCAGAAACACCTGCCGCACACGCCAAAATCACCTGCCGGGTACCCCAGAACCACCTGGCGGACACTCCGAAATCACCTGTCGCGCATGCCGGAACCACCTCTCAGACGTGCCGGAAGCACGTGCCGGACACGCCGGAATCACCTACCGGACAGACCGGAACCACCTGCCGAGCACGCCGGAGCCACCTGTTCGACTCGCTGGAACCACCTGCCGGACAGGCCAATATCAACTGCTGGCTATGCCAGAACCACCTGGGGACGGTCCGGAATCACCTGCCAGCCATGGCGGAACCACCTCTCAGACGTACCAGAACCACCTGCCGGAGAAGCTGGAAACACGTCCTGGACAGTCTGGAACCACCTGCCGGCCAAGCCTGAACCACCTGCCAAGCACAACGGAACAACCTGCCAGACATGCCAAAATCACCTGCGTGTTATGCCAGAACCACTTGGAGGACTCTCTGGGGTGACCTGCCGGGCATGCCGGAACCACCTCTCAGACGTGCCAGAACCATGTGGCGGACAGTCCGGAATCACCTGTTGGGCATGCGCAACCACCTCTGAGACGTACCAGAACCACATGCCGTGCAGGCTGGAACCACCTACCGGACAGACCGGAATCACCTTTCGGGCATGCCGGAACCACCTGTCAGATGTGCCAGAAACACGTGCCGGAGACGCCGGAAGCACCTGCCAAGCACGTTGGAACCACCTGCTCAACTCGCCTGAACCACCTGCCGGACATGCCAAAATCACCTGCCGACTATGCCAGAACCACTTGGCGAACACTCCGGAATCACTTGCCGGGCATGCAGGAACCACCTCTCAGACATGCCAGAACCCCGTGCCAATGACCCCGGAAGCACCAGCCGAGCACGCCGGAACCACCTGCTCGACTCGCCAGAACCACCTGCCGATCACGCAAAAATCACCTGCCGGCTACGCCACAACCAGTTGGTGAACACTTTGGAATCACCTGCCAGGCTTGCTGGAACCACCTGCCAGTCATGCCAAAATCACCTGCCAACTACGCCAGAACCGCTTGGCGGACACTGCGGAAACACCTGTCGGGCCGGCTGGAACCACATCTCAGACGTGCCAGAAACGTGTTCATGAGATGCTGGAACCACACCCCGAACAGACGGATACCACCTGCCAGAACCGCCTGAACCACCTGCCGAGCACGCCGGAACCACCTGCTCGACTCACCGGTACCACCTCCCTGACACGCCAAAATCACCTGCTGGGTATGCCAGAACCACTTGGAGGACACTCCGGAATCATCTGCCGGACATGCCGGAACCAGCTCCCAGACACACCAGAACCAAGTGCCGGAGACGCCGGAAGCACCTGCCGAGCATGCCGGAGCCACCTGCTCGACTCGCCAGAAACACCTGCCGGACACGCCAAAATCACCTGCCGGGTATGCCAGAACCACCTGGCGGACACTACGGAATCACCTGCCGCGCATGCCGGAAGCACGTGCCAGACACGCCGGAAACACCTACCGGACAGACCGGAACCACCTGCCAAGAACACCGGAGCCACCTGTTCGACTCGCTGGAACCACCTGCCGGACAGGCCAATATCAACTGCTGGCTATGCCAGAACCACCTGGGGGACAGTCCGGGATCACCTGCCAGCCATGGCAGAACCACCTCTCAGACGTACCTGAACCACCTGCCGGAGAAGCTGGAAACACGTCCTGGACAGACTGGAACCACGTGACGGCCATGCCTGAACCTCCTGCCGAGCACGGCGGAACCACCTGCCAGACACACCAAAATCACCTGCGGGCTACGCCAGAACCACTTGGACGACTCTCCGAAATGACCTGCCGGGCATGTTGGAACCACCTCTCAGACGTGCCAGAAGCACGTGGCGGACAGTCCGGAATCACCTGTTGGGCATACGCAACCACCTCTGACACGTACCAGAACCACGTGCCGTGCACGCCGGAACCACCTACCGGACAGACCGGAATCAACTTTTGGGCATCCTGGAACCACCAGTCAGATGTGCCAGAAACACGTGCCGGAGACGCCGGAAGCACCTGCCGAGCACGTCGCAACCACCTGCTCAACTCGCCTGAACCACCTGGCGGACACGCCAAAATCACCTGCCCGCTACACCAGCACCACTTCGGGGACAAGCCGGAATCACGTGAGGGGCATGCCGGCACAGCCTCTCAGACTGAACCTCGTGCCGGACACCACAGAACCACCTGCCGGACAGACCGGAACCACCTGCCGGACACGCCGGAACCACCGGCTCGACCCGCCGGAACGACCGCTGGACATGCAAACTCACCTGCTGGCTACGCCGGAAACACTTGGCGAACACTCCGGAATCACCTGCCGGGCATGCCAGAACCACCTCTCAGATATGCCAGAACCACGTGCCAATGACCCCGGAAGCACCTGCCGAGCACGCCGGAACCACCTGCTCGACTCGCCAGAACCACCTGCCGGACACGCAAAAATCACCTGCCGGCTACGCCACAACCAGTTGGGGAACACTTCGGAATCACCTGCCGGGCTTGCTGGAACCACCTGCCGGTCATGCCAAAATCACCTGCCAACTACGCCAGTACCACTTGGCGGACACTGTGGAAACACCTGTCGGGCCGGCCGGAACCACATCTCAGATGTGCCAGAACCATGTGCATGAGATGCTGGAACCACACCCCGAACAGACGGAAAACACCTGCCAGACCCGTCTGAACAACCTGCCGAGCACGCCGGAGCCACCTGCTCGACTCGCCGGAACCACCTACCTGACATGCCCAAATCACCAGCCGGGTATGCCAGAACCACTTGGCGGACACTCCGGAATCATCTGCTGGACATGCCGGAACCAGCTCTCAGACACACCAGAACCACGTGCCGGAGACGCCGGAAGCACCTGCCGAGCATGCCGGAGCCACCTGCTCGACTCGCCAGAAACACCTGCCGCACACGCCAAAATCACCTGCCGGGTACGCCAGAACCACCTGGCGGACACTCCGAAATCACCTGTCGCGCATGCCGGAACCACCTCTCAGACGTGCCGGAAGCACGTGCCGGACACGCCGGAATCACCTACCGGACAGACCGGAACCACCTGCCGAGCACGCCGGAGCCACCTGTTCGACTCGCTGGAACCACCTGCCGGACAGGCCAATATCAACTGCTGGCTATGCCAGAACCACATGGGGACGGTCCGGAATCACCTGCCAGCCATGGCGGAACCACCTCTCAGACGTACCAGAACCACCTGCCGGAGAAGCTGGAAAGACGTCCTGGACAGTCTGGAACCACCTGCCGGCCAAGCCTGAACCACCTGCCAAGCACAACGGAACAACCTGCCAGACACGCCAAAATCACCTGCTTGTTATGCCAGAACCACTTGGAGGACTCTCTGGGATGACCTGCCGGGCATGCCGGAACCACCTCTCAGACGTGCCAGAACCATGTGGCGGACAGTCCGGAATCACCTGTTGGGCATGCGCAACCACCTCTGAGACGTACCAGAACCACATGCCGTGCAGGCTGGAACCACCTACCGGACAGACCGGAATCACCTTTCGGGCATGCCGGAACCACCTGTCAGATGTGCCAGAAACACGTGCCGGAGACGCCGGAAGCACCTGCCAAGCACGTTGGAACCACCTGCTCAACTCGCCTGAACCACCTGCCGGACATGCCAAAATCACCTGCCGACTATGCCAGAACCACTTGGCGAACACTCCGGAATCACTTGCCGGGCATGCAGGAACCACCTCTCAGACATGACAGAACCCCGTGCCAATGACCCCGGAAGCACCAGCCGAGCAGGCCGGAGCCACCTGCTCGACTCGCCAGAAACACCTGCTGGACACGCCAAAATCACCTGCCGGGTACGCCAGAACCACCTGGCGGACACTCCGAAATCACCTGTCGCGCATGCCCGAACCACCTCTCAGACGTGCCGGAAGCACGTGCCGGACACGCCGGAATCACCTACCGGACAGACCGGAACCACCTGCCGAGCACGCCGGAGCCACCTGTTCGACTCGCTGGAACCACCTGCCGGACAGGCCAATATCAACTGCTGGCTATGCCAGAACCACCTGGGGACGGTCCGGAATCACCTGCCAGCCATGGCGGAACCACCTCTCAGACGTACCAGAACCACCTGCCGGAGAAGCTGGAAAGACGTCCTGGACAGTCTGGAACCACCTGCCGGCCAAGCCTGAACCACCTGCCAAGCACAACGGAACAACCTGCCAGACACGCCAAAATCACCTGCGTGTTATGCCAGAACCACTTGGAGGACTCTCTGGGATGACCTGCCGGGCATGCCGGAACCACCTCTCAGACGTGCCAGAACCATGTGGCGGACAGTCCGGAATCACCTGTTGGGCATGCGCAACCACCTCTGAGACGTACCAGAACCACATGCCGTGCAGGCTGGAACCACCTACCGGACAGACCGGAATCACCTTTCGGGCATGCCGGAACCACCTGTCAGATGTGCCAGAAACACGTGCCGGAGACGCTGGAAGCACCTGCCAAGAACGTTGGAACCACCTGCTCAACTCGCCTGAACCACCTGCCGGACATGCCAAAATCACCTGCCGACTATGCCAGAACCACTTGGCGAACACTCCGGAATCACTTGCCGGGCATGCAGGAACCACCTCTCAGACATGCCAGAACCCCGTGCCAATGACCCCGGAAGCACCAGCCGAGCACGCCGGAACCACCTGCTCGACTCGCCAGAACCACCTGCCGATCACGCAAAAATCACCTGCCGGCTACGCCACAACCAGTTGGTGAACACTTTGGAATCACCTGCCAGGCTTGCTGGAACCACCTGCCAGTCATGCCAAAATCACCTGCCAACTACGCCAGAACCGCTTGGCGGACACTGCGGAAACACCTGTCGGGCCGGCTGGAACCACATCTCAGACGTGCCAGAAACGTGTTCATGAGATGCTGGAACCACACCCCGAACAGACGGATACCACCTGCCAGAACCGCCTGAACCACCTGCCGAGCACGCCGGAACCACCTGCTCGACTCACCGGTACCACCTCCCTGACACGCCAAAATCATCTGCTGGGTATGCCAGAACCACTTGGAGGACACTCCGGAATCATCTGCCGGACATGCCGGAACCAGCTCCCAGACACACCAGAACCAAGTGCCGGAGACGCCGGAAGCACCTGCCGAGCATGCCGGAGCCACCTGCTCGACTCGCCAGAAACACCTGCCGGACACGCCAAAATCACCTGCCGGGTATGCCAGAACCACCTGGCGGACACTACGGAATCACCTGCCGCGCATGCCGGAAGCACGTGCCAGACACGCCGGAAACACCTACCGGACAGACCGGAACCACCTGCCAAGAACACCGGAGCCACCTGTTCGACTTGCTGGAACCACCTGCCGGACAGGCCAATATCAACTGCTGGCTATGCCAGAACCACCTGGGGGACAGTCCGGGATCACCTGCCAGCCATGGCAGAACCACCTCTCAGACGTACCTGAACCACCTGCCGGAGAAGCTGGAAACACGTCCTGGACAGACTGGAACCACGTGACGGCCATGCCTGAACCACCTGCCGAGCACGGCGGAACCACCTGCCAGACACACCAAAATCACCTGCGGGCTACGCCAGAACCACTTGGACGACTCTCCGAAATGACCTGCCGGGCATGTTGGAACCACCTCTCAGACGTGCCAGAAGCACGTGGCGGACAGTCCGGAATCACCTGTTGGGCATACGCAACCACCTCTGACACGTACCAGAACCACGTGCCGTGCACGCCGGAACCACCTACCGGACAGACCGGAATCAACTTTTGGGCATGCCGGAACCACCAGTCAGATGTGCCAGAAACACGTGCCGGAGACGCCGGAAGCACCTGCCGAGCACGTCGCAACCACCTGCTCAACTCGCCTGAACCACCTGCCGGACACGCCAAAATCACCTGCCCGCTACACCAGCACCACTTCGGGGACAAGCCGGAATCACGTGAGGGGCATGCCGGCACAGCCTCTCAGACTGAACCTCGTGCCGGACACCACAGAACCACCTGCCGGACAGACCGGAACCACCTGCCGGACACGCCGGAACCACCGGCTCGACCCGCCGGAACGACCGCTGGACATGCAAACTCACCTGCCGGCTACGCCGGAAACACTTGGCGAACACTCCGGAATCACCTGCCGGGCATGCCGGAACCACCTCTCAGATATGCCAGAACCACGTGCCAATGACCCCGGAAGCACCAGCCGAGCACGCCGGAACCACCTGCTCGACTCGCCAGAACCACCTGCCGGACACGCAAAAATCACCTGCCGGCTACGCCACAATCAGTTGGGGAACACTTCGGAATCACCTGCCGGGCTTGCTGGAACCACCTGCCGGTCACGCCAAAATCACCTGCCAACTACGCCAGTACCACTTGGCGGACACTGTGGAAACACCTGTCGGGCCGGCCGGAACCACATCTCAGACGTGCCAGAACCATGTGCATGAGATGCTGGAACCACACACCGAACAGACGGAAAACACCTGCCAGACCCGTCTGAACAACCTGCCGAGCACGCCGGAGCCACCGGCTCGACTCGCCGGAACCACCTACCTGACATGCCAAAATCACCAGCCGGGTATGCCAGAACCACTTGGCGGACACTCCGGAATCATCTGCCGGACATGCCGGAACCAGCTCTCAGACACACCAGAACCACGTGCCGGAGACGCCGGAAGCACCTGCCGAGCATGCCGGAGCCACCTGCTCGACTCGCCAGAAACACCTGCCGCACACGCCAAAATCACCTGCCGGGTACGCCAGAACCACCTGGCGGACACTCCGAAATCACCTGTCGCGCATGCCGGAACCACCTCTCAGACGTGCCGGAAGCACGTGCCGGACACGCCGGAATCACCTACCGGACAGACCGGAACCACCTGCCGAGCACGCCGGAGCCACCTGTTCGACTCGCTGGAACCACCTGCCGGACAGGCCAATATCAACTGCTGGCAATGCCAGAACCACCTGGGGACGGTCCGGAATCACCTGCCAGCCATGGAGGAACCACCTCTCAGACGTACCAGAACCACCTGCCGGAGAAGCTGGAAACACGTCCTGGACAGTCTGGAACCACCTGCCGGCCAAGCCTGAACCACCTGCCAAGCACAACGGAACAACCTGCCAGACACGCCAAAATCACCTGCGTGTTATGCCAGAACCACTTGGAGGACTCTCTGGGATGACCTGCCGGGCATGCCGGAACCACCTCTCAGACGTGCCAGAACCATGTGGCGGACAGTCCGGAATCACCTGTTGGGCATGCGCAACCACCTCTGAGACGTACCAGAACCACATGCCGTGCAGGCTGGAACCACCTACCGGACAGACCGGAATCACCTTTCGGGCATGCCGGAACCACCTGTCAGATGTGCCAGAAACACGTGCCGGAGACGCCGGAAGCACCTGCCAAGCACGTTGGAACCACCTGCTCAACTCGCCTGAACCACCTGCCGGACATGCCAAAATCACCTGCCGACTATGCCAGAACCACTTGGCGAACACTCCGGAATCACTTGCCGGGCATGCAGGAACCACCTCTCAGACATGCCAGAACCCCGTGCCAATGACCCCGGAAGCACCAGCCGAGCACGCCGGAACCACCTGCTCGACTCGCCAGAACCACCTGCCGATCACGCAAAAATCACCTGCCGGCTATGCCACAACCAGTTGGTGAACACTTTGGAATCACCTGCCAGGCTTGCTGGAACCACCTGCCAGTCATGCCAAAATCACCTGCCAACTACGCCAGAACCGCTTGGCGGACACTGCGGAAACACCTGTCGGGCCGGCTGGAACCACATCTCAGACGTGCCAGAAACGTGTTCATGAGATGCTGGAACCACACCCCGAACAGACGGATACCACCTGCCAGAACCGCCTGAACCACCTGCCGAGCACGCCGGAACCACCTGCTCGACTCACCGGTACCACCTCCCTGACACGCCAAAATCATCTGCTGGGTATGCCAGAACCACTTGGAGGACACTCCGGAATCATCTGCCGGACATGCCGGAACCAGCTCCCAGACATACCAGAACCAAGTGCCGGAGACGCCGGAAGCACCTGCCGAGCATGCCGGAGCCACCTGCTCGACTCGCCAGAAACACCTGCCGGACACGCCAAAATCACCTGCCGGGTATGCCAGAACCACCTGGCGGACACTACGGAATCACCTGCCGCGCATGCCGGAAGCACGTGCCAGACACGCCGGAAACACCTACCGGACAGACCGGAACCCCCTGCCAAGAACACCGGAGCCACCTGTTCGACTCGCTGGAACCACCTGCCCGACAGGCCAATATCAACTGCTGGCTATGCCAGAACCACCTGGGGGACAGTCCGGGATCACCTGCCAGCCATGGCAGAACCACCTCTCAGACGTACCTGAACCACCTGCCGGAGAAGCTGGAAACACGTCCTGGACAGACTGGAACCACGTGACGGCCATGCCTGAACCACCTGCCGAGCACGGCGGAACCACCTGCCAGACACACCAAAATCACCTGCGGGCTACGCCAGAACCACTTGGACGACTCTCCGAAATGACCTGCCGGGCATGTTGGAACCACCTCTCAGACGTGCCAGAAGCACGTGGCGGACAGTCCGGAATCACCTGTTGGGCATACGCAACCACCTCTGACACGTACCAGAACCACGTGCCGTGCACGCCGGAACCACCTACCGGACAGACCGGAATCAACTTTTGGGCATGCCGGAACCACCAGTCAGATGTGCCAGAAACACGTGCCGGAGACGCCGGAAGCACCTGCCGAGCATGTCGCAACCACCTGCTCAACTCGCCTGAACCACCTGCCGGACACGCCAAAATCACCTGCCCGCTACACCAGCACCACTTCGGGGACAAGCCGGAATCACGTGAGGGGCATGCCGGCACAGCCTCTCAGACTGAACCTCGTGCCGGACACCACAGAACCACCTGCCGGACAGACCGGAACCTCCTGCCGGACACGCCGGAACCACCGGCTCGACCCGCCGGAACGACCGCTGGACATGCAAACTCACCTGCCGGCTACGCCGGAAACACTTGGCGAACACTCCGGAATCACCTGCCGGGCATGCCGGAACCACCTCTCAGATATGCCAGAACCACGTGCCAATGACCCCGGAAGCACCTGCCGAGCACGCCGGAACCACCTGCTCGACTCGCCAGAACCACCTGCCGGACACGCAAAAATCACCTGCCGGCTACGCCACAATCAGTTGGGGAACACTTCGGAATCACCTGCCGGGCTTGCTGGAACCACCTGCCGGTCATGCCAAAATCACCTGCCAACTACGCCAGTACCACTTGGCGGACACTGTGGAAACACCTGTCGGGCCGGCCGGAACCACATCTCAGACGTGCCAGAACCATGTGCATGAGATGCTGGAACCACACACCGAACAGACGGAAAACACCTGCCAGACCCGTCTGAACAACCTGCCGAGCAGGCCGGAGCCACCTGCTCGACTCGCCGGAACCACCTACCTGACATGCCAAAATCACCAGCCGGGTATGCCAGAACCACTTGGCGGACACTCCGGAATCATCTGCCGGACATGCCGGAACCAGCTCTCAGACACACCAGAACCACGTGCCGGAGACGCCGGAAGCACCTGCCGAGCATGCCGGAGCCACCTGCTCGACTCGCCAGAAACACCTGCCGCACACGCCAAAATCACCTGCCGGGTACGCCAGAACCACCTGGCGGACACTCCGAAATCACCTGTCGCGCATGCCGGAACCACCTCTCAGACGTGCCGGAAGCACGTGCCGGACACGCCGGAATCACCTACCGGACAGACCGGAACCACCTGCCGAGCACGCCGGAGCCACCTGTTCGACTCGCTGGAACCACCTGCCGGACAGGCCAATATCAACTGCTGGCAATGCCAGAACCACCTGGGGACGGTCCGGAATCACCTGCCAGCCATGGAGGAACCACCTCTCAGACGTACCAGAACCACCTGCCGGAGAAGCTGGAAACACGTCCTGGACAGTCTGGAACCACCTGCCGGCCAAGCCTGAACCACCTGCCAAGCACAACGGAACAACCTGCCAGACACGCCAAAATCACCTGCGTGTTATGCCAGAACCACTTGGAGGACTCTCTGGGATGACCTGCCGGGCATGCCGGAACCACCTCTCAGACGTGCCAGAACCATGTGGCGGACAGTCCGGAATCACCTGTTGGGCATGCGCAACCACCTCTGAGACGTACCAGAACCACATGCCGTGCAGGCTGGAACCACCTACCGGACAGACCGGAATCACCTTTCGGGCATGCCGGAACCACCTGTCAGATGTGCCAGAAACACGTGCCGGAGACGCCGGAAGCACCTGCCAAGCACGTTGGAACCACCTGCTCAACTCGCCTGAACCACCTGCCGGACATGCCAAAATCACCTGCCGACTATGCCAGAACCACTTGGCGAACACTCCGGAATCACTTGCCGGGCATGCAGGAACCACCTCTCAGACATGCCAGAACCCCGTGCCAATGACCCCGGAAGCACCAGCCGAGCACGCCGGAACCACCTGCTCGACTCGCCAGAACCACCTGCCGATCACGCAAAAATCACCTGCCGGCTATGCCACAACCAGTTGGTGAACACTTTGGAATCACCTGCCAGGCTTGCTGGAACCACCTGCCAGTCATGCCAAAATCACCTGCCAACTACGCCAGAACCGCTTGGCGGACACTGCGGAAACACCTGTCGGGCCGGCTGGAACCACATCTCAGACGTGCCAGAAACGTGTTCATGAGATGCTGGAACCACACCCCGAACAGACGGATACCACCTGCCAGAACCGCCTGAACCACCTGCCGAGCACGCCGGAACCACCTGCTCGACTCACCGGTACCACCTCCCTGACACGCCAAAATCATCTGCTGGGTATGCCAGAACCACTTGGAGGACACTCCGGAATCATCTGCCGGACATGCCGGAACCAGCTCCCAGACATACCAGAACCAAGTGCCGGAGACGCCGGAAGCACCTGCCGAGCATGCCGGAGCCACCTGCTCGACTCGCCAGAAACACCTGCCGGACACGCCAAAATCACCTGCCGGGTATGCCAGAACCACCTGGCGGACACTACGGAATCACCTGCCGCGCATGCCGGAAGCACGTGCCAGACACGCCGGAAACACCTACCGGACAGACCGGAACCCCCTGCCAAGAACACCGGAGCCACCTGTTCGACTCGCTGGAACCACCTGCCGGACAGGCCAATATCAACTGCTGGCTATGCCAGAACCACCTGGGGGACAGTCCGGGATCACCTGCCAGCCATGGCAGAACCACCTCTCAGACGTACCTGAACCACCTGCCGGAGAAGCTGGAAACACGTCCTGGACAGACTGGAACCACGTGACGGCCATGCCTGAACCACCTGCCGAGCACGGCGGAACCACCTGCCAGACACACCAAAATCACCTGCGGGCTACGCCAGAACCACTTGGACGACTCTCCGAAATGACCTGCCGGGCATGTTGGAACCACCTCTCAGACGTGCCAGAAGCACGTGGCGGACAGTCCGGAATCACCTGTTGGGCATACGCAACCACCTCTGAGACGTACCAGAACCACATGCCGTGCAGGCTGGAACCACCTACCGGACAGACCGGAATCACCTTTCGGGCATGCCGGAACCACCTGTCAGATGTGCCAGAAACACGTGCCGGAGACGCCGGAAGCACCTGCCAAGCACGTTGGAACCACCTGCTCAACTCGCCTGAACCACCTGCCGGACATGCCAAAATCACCTGCCGACTATGCCAGAACCACTTGGCGAACACTCCGGAATCACTTGCCGGGCATGCAGGAACCACCCCTCAGACATGCCAGAACCCCGTGCCAATGACCCCGGAAGCACCAGCCGAGCACGCCGGAACCACCTGCTCGACTCGCCAGAACCACCTGCCGATCACGCAAAAATCACCTGCTGGCTACGCCACAACCAGTTGGTGAACACTTTGGAATCACCTGCCAGGCTTGCTGGAACCACCTGCCAGTCATGCCAAAATCACCTGCCAACTACGCCAGAACCGCTTGGCGGACACTGCGGAAACACCTGTCGGGCCGGCTGGAACCACATCTCAGACGTGCCAGAACCATGTGCATGAGATGCTGGAACCACACCCCGAACAGACAGAAAACACCTGCCAGACCCGTCTGAACAACCTACCGAGCACGCCGGAGCCACCTGCTCGACTCGCTGGGACCACCTACCTGACATGCCCAAATCACCAGCCGGGTATGCCAGAACCACTTGGCGGACACTCCGGAATCATCTGCCGGACATGCCGGTACCAGCTCTCAGACACACCAGAACCACGTGCCAGAGACGCCGGAAGCACCTGCCGAGCATGCCGGAGCCACCTGCTCGACACGCCAGAAACTCCTGCCAGACACGCCAAAATCATCTGCCGGGTACGCCACAACCACCTGGCGGACACACCGAAATCACCTGTCGCGCATGCCAAAACCACCTCTCAGACGTGCCGGAAGCACGTGCCGGACACACCGGATCACCTACCGGACAGACCGGAACCCCCTGCCGAGCACGCCGGAGCCACCTGTTCGACTCGCTGGAACCACCTGCCGGACAGGCCAATATCAACTGCTGGCTATGCCAGAACCACCTGGGGGACAGTCCGGGATCACCTGCCAGCCATGGCGGAACCACCTCTCAGACGTACCAGAACCACCTGCCGGAGAAGCTGGAAACACGTCCTGGACAGACTGGAACCACGTGACGGCCATGCCTGAACCACCTGCCGAGCACGGCGGAACCACCTGCCGGACACGCCAAAATCACCTGCGGGCTACGCCAGAACCACTTGGACGACTCTCCGAAATGATCTGCCGGGCATACCAGAACCACCTCTCAGACGTTCCAGAAGCACGTGGCGGACAGTCCGGAATCACCTGTTGGGCATACGCAACCACCTCTGACACGTACCAGAACCACGTGCCGTGCACGCTGGAACCACCTACCGGACAGACCGGAATCAACTTTTGGGCATGCCGGAACCACCAGTCAGATGTGCCAGAAACACGTGCCGGAGACGCCGGAAGCACCTGCCGAGCACGTCGCAACCACCTGCTCAACTCGCCTGAACCACCTGCCGGACACCCCAAAATCACCTGCCCGCTACACCAGCACCACTTCGGGGACAAGCCGGAATCACGTGAGGGGCATGCCGGCACAGCCTCTCAGACTGAACCTTGTGCCGGACACCACAGAACCACCTGCCGGACAGACCGGAACCACCTGCCGGACACGCCGGAACCACCGGCTCGACCCGCCGGAACGACCGCTGAACATGCAAACTCACCTGCCGGCTACGCCGGAAACACTTGGCGAACACTCCGGAATCACCTGCCGGGCATGCCGGAACCACCTCTCAGATATGCCAGAACCACGTGCCAATGACCCCGGAAGCACCTGCCGAGCACGCCGGAACCACCTGCTCGACTCGCCAGAACCACCTGCTGGACACGCCAAAATCACCTGCCAGCTACGCCACAACCAGTTGGGGAACACTTCGGAATGACCTGCCGGGCTTGCTGGAACCTCCTGCCGGTCATGCCAAAATCACCTGCCAACTACGCCAGTACCACTTGGCGGACACTGTGGAAACACCTGTCGGGCCGGCCGGAACCACATCTCAGACGTGCCAGAACCATGTGCATGAGATGCTGGAACCACACCCCGAACAGACGGAAAACACCTGCCAGACCCGTCTGAACAACCTGCCGAGCACGCCGGAGCCACCTGCTCGACTCGCCGGAACCACCTACCTGACATGCCCAAATCACCAGCCGGGTATGCCAGAACCACTTGGCGGACACTCCGGAATCATCTGCCGGACATGCCGGAACCAGCGCTCAGACACACCAGAACCACGTGCCGGAGATGCCGGAAGCACCTGCCGAGCATGCCGGAGCCACCTGCTCGACTCGCCAGAAACACCTGCCGGACACGCCAAAATCACCTGCCGGGTACGCCAGAACCACCTGGCGGACACTCCGAAATCACCTGTCGCGCATGGAAAACCACCTCTAAGACGTGCCGGAAGCACGTGCCGGACACGCCGGAATCACCTACCGGACAGACCGGAACCACCTGCCGAGCACGCCGGAGCCACCTGTTCGACTCGCTGGAACCACCTGCCGGAGAGGCCAATATCAACTGCTGGATATGCCAGAACCACCTGGGGGACGGCCCGGAATCACCTGCCAGCCATGGCGGAACCACCTCTCAGACGTACCAGAACCACCTGCCGGAGAAGCTGGAAACACGTCCTGGACAGTCTGGAACCACCTGCCGGCCAAGCCTGAACCACCTGCCAAGCACAACGGAACAACCTGCCAGACACGCCAAAATCACCTGCGTGTTATGCCAGAACCACTTGGAGGACTCTCTGGGATGACCTGCCGGGCATGCCGGAACCACCTCTCAGACGTGCCAGAAGGACGTGGCGGACAGTCCGGAATCACCTGTTGGGCATACGCAACCACCTCTGACACGTACCAGAACCACGTGCCGTGCACGCCGGAACCACCTACCGGACAGACCGGAATCACCTTTCGGGCATGCTGGAACCACCTGTCAGATGTGCCAGAAACACGTGCCGGAGACGCCGGAAGCACCTGCCAAGCACGTTGGAACCACCTGCTCAACTCGCCTGAACCACCTGCCGGACATGCCAAAATCACCTGCCGACTATGCTAGAACCACTTGGCGAACACTCCGGAATCACTTGCCGGGCATGCAGGAACCACCTCTCAGACATGCCAGAACCCCGTGCCAATGACCCCGGAAGCACCAGCCGAGCACGCCGGAACCACCTGCTCGACTCGCCAGAACCACCTGCCGATCACGCAAAAATCACCTGCCGGCTACGCCACAACCAGTTGGTGAACACTTTGGAATCACCTGACAGGCTTGCTGGAACCACCTGCCGGTCATGCCACAATCACCTGCCAACTACGCCAGTACCGCTTGGCGGACACTGTGGAAACACCTGTCGGGCCGGCCGGAACCACATCTCAGACGTGCCAGAACCATGTGCATGAGATGCTGGAACCACACCCCGAACAGACGGTAAACACCTGCCAGACCCGTCTGAACAACCTGCCGAGCACGCCGGAGCCACCTGCTCGACTCGCTGGGACCACCTACCTGACATGCCCAAATCACCAGCCGGGTGTGCCAGAACCACCTGGCGGACACTCCGGAATCATCTGCCGGACATGCCGGAACCAGCTCTCAGACACACCAGAACCACGTGCCGGAGACGCCAGAAGCACCTGCCGAGCATGCCGGAGCCACCTGCTCGACTCGCCAGAAACTCCTGCCGGACACGCCAAAATCACCTGCCGGGTACGCCAGAACCACCTGGCGGACACTCCGAAATCACCTGTCGCGCATACCAGAACCACCTCTCAGACGTGCCGGAAGCACGTGCCGGACACGCCGGATCACCTACCGGACAGACCGGAACCACCTGCCGAGCACGCCGGAGCCACCTGTTCGACTCGCTGGAACCACCTGCCGGACAGGCCAATATCAACTGCTGGCTATGCCAGAACCACCTGGGGGACAGTCCGGGATCACCTGCCAGCCATGGCGGAACCACCTCTCAGACGTACCAGAACCACCTGCCGGAGAAGCTGGAAACACGTCCTGGACAGACTGGAACCACGTGACGGCCATGCCTGAACCACCTGCCGAGCACGGCGGAACCACCTGCCGGACACGCCAAAATCACCTGCGGGCTACGCCAGAACCACTTGGACGACTCTCCGAAATGACCTGCCGGGCATGTTGGAACCACCTCTAAGACGTGCCAGAAGCACGTGGCGGACAGTCCGGAATCACCTGTTGGGCATAGGCAACCACCTCTGACACGTACCAGAACCACGTGCCGTGCACGCCGGAACCACCTACCGGACAGACCGGAATCAACTTTTGGGCATGCCGGAACCACCAGTCAGATGTGCCAGAAACACGTGCCCGAGACGCCGGAAGCACCTGCCGAGCACGTCGCAACCACCTGCTCAACTCGCCTGAACCACCTGCCGGACACGCCAAAATCACCTGCCCGCTACACCAGCACCACTTCGGGGACAAGCCGGAATCACGTGAGGGGCATGCCGGCACAGCCTCTCAGACTGAACCTCGTGCCGGACACCACAGAACCACCTGCCGGACACACCGGAACCACCTGCCGGACACGCCGGAACCACCGGCTCGACCCGCCGGAACGACCGCTGGACATGCAAACTCACCTGCCGGCTACGCCGGAAACACTTGGCGAACACTCCGGAATCACCTGCCTGGCATGACGGAACCACCTCTCAGACGTGCCAGAACCATGTGGCGGACAGTCCGGAATGACCTGTTGGGCATGCGCAACCACCACTGAGACGTACCAGAACCACATGCCGTGCAGGCTGGAACCACCTACCGGACAGACCGGAATCACCTTTCGGGCATGCCGGAACCACCTGTCAGATGTGCCAGAAACACGTGCCGGAGACGCCGGAAGCACCTGCCAAGCACGTTGGAACCACCTGCTCAACTCGCCTGAACCACCTGCCGGACACGCCAAAATCACCTGCCCGCTACACCAGCACCACTTCGGGGACAAGCCGGAATCACGTGAGGGGCATGCCGGCACAGCCTCTCAGACTGAACCTTGTGCCGGACACCACAGAACCACCTGCCGGACAGACCGGAACCACCTGCCGGACACGCCGGAACCACCGGCTCGACCCGCCGGAACGACCGCTGAACATGCAAACTCACCTGCCGGCTACGCCGGAAACACTTGGCGAACACTCCGGAATCACCTGCCGGGCATGCCGGAACCACCTCTCAGATATGCCAGAACCACGTGCCAATGACCCCGGAAGCACCTGCCGAGCACGCCGGAACCACCTGCTCGACTCGCCAGAACCACCTGCTGGACACGCCAAAATCACCTGCCAGCTACGCCACAACCAGTTGGGGAACACTTCGGAATGACCTGCCGGGCTTGCTGGAACCTCCTGCCGGTCATGCCACAATCACCTGCCAACTACGCCAGTACCGCTTGGCGGACACTGTGGAAACACCTGTCGGGCCGGCCGGAACCACATCTCAGACGTGCCAGAACCATGTGCATGAGATGCTGGAACCACACCCCGAACAGACGGTAAACACCTGCCAGACCCGTCTGAACAACCTGCCGAGCACGCCGGAGCCACCTGCTCGACTCGCCGGAACCACCTACCTGACATGCCCAAATCACCAGCCGGGTATGCCAGAACCACTTGGCGGACACTCCGGAATCATCTGCCGGACATGCCGGAACCAGCGCTCAGACACACCAGAACCACGTGCCGGAGATGCCGGAAGCACCTGCCGAGCATGCCGGAGCCACCTGCTCGACTCGCCAGAAACACCTGCCGGACACGCCAAAATCACCTGCCGGGTACGCCAGAACCACCTGGCGGACACTCCGAAATCACCTGTCGCGCATGGAAAACCACCTCTAAGACGTGCCGGAAGCACGTGCCGGACACGCCGGAATCACCTACCGGACAGACCGGAACCACCTGCCGAGCACGCCGGAGCCACCTTTTCGACTCGCTGGAACCACCTGCCGGAGAGGGCAATATCAACTGCTGGATATGCCAGAACCACCTGGGGGACGGCCCGGAATCACCTGCCAGCCATGGCGGAACCACCTCTCAGACGTACCAGAACCACCTGCCGGAGAAGCTGGAAACACGTCCTGGACAGTCTGGAACCACCTGCCGGCCAAGCCTGAACCACCTGCCAAGCACAACGGAACAACCTGCCAGACACGCCAAAATCACCTGCGTGTTATGCCAGAACCACTTGGAGGACTCTCTGGGATGACCTGCCGGGCATGCCGGAACCACCTCTCAGACGTGCCAGAAGGACGTGGCGGACAGTCCGGAATCACCTGTTGGGCATACGCAACCACCTCTGACACGTACCAGAACCACGTGCCGTGCACGCCGGAACCACCTACCGGACAGACCGGAATCACCTTTCGGGCATGCTGGAACCACCTGTCAGATGTGCCAGAAACACGTGCCGGAGACGCCGGAAGCACCTGCCAAGCACGTTGGAACCACCTGCTCAACTCGCCTGAACCACCTGCCGGACATGCCAAAATCACCTGCCGACTATGCTAGAACCACTTGGCGAACACTCCGGAATCACTTGCCGGGCATGCAGGAACCACCTCTCAGACATGCCAGAACCCCGTGCCAATGACCCCGGAAGCACCAGCCGAGCACGCCGGAACCACCTGCTCGACTCGCCAGAACCACCTGCCGATCACGCAAAAATCACCTGCCGGCTACGCCACAACCAGTTGGTGAACACTTTGGAATCACCTGACAGGCTTGCTGGAACCACCTGCCGGTCATGCCACAATCACCTGCCAACTACGCCAGTACCGCTTGGCGGACACTGTGGAAACACCTGTCGGGCCGGCCGGAACCACATCTCAGACGTGCCAGAACCATGTGCATGAGATGCTGGAACCACACCCCGAACAGACGGTAAACACCTGCCAGACCCGTCTGAACAACCTGCCGAGCACGCCGGAGCCACCTGCTCGACTCGCTGGGACCACCTACCTGACATGCCCAAATCACCAGCCGGGTGTGCCAGAACCACCTGGCGGACACTCCGGAATCATCTGCCGGACATGCCGGAACCAGCTCTCAGACACACCAGAACCACGTGCCGGAGACGCCAGAAGCACCTGCCGAGCATGCCGGAGCCACCTGCTCGACTCGCCAGAAACTCCTGCCGGACACGCCAAAATCACCTGCCGGGTACGCCAGAACCACCTGGCGGACACTCCGAAATCACCTGTCGCGCATACCAGAACCACCTCTCAGACGTGCCGGAAGCACGTGCCGGACACGCCGGATCACCTACCGGACAGACCGGAACCACCTGCCGAGCACGCCGGAGCCACCTGTTCGACTCGCTGGAACCACCTGCCGGACAGGCCAATATCAACTGCTGGCTATGCCAGAACCACCTGGGGGACAGTCCGGGATCACCTGCCAGCCATGGCGGAACCACCTCTCAGACGTACCAGAACCACCTGCCGGAGAAGCTGGAAACACGTCCTGGACAGACTGGAACCACGTGACGGCCATGCCTGAACCACAAGCCGAGCACGGCGGAACCACCTGCCGGACACGCCAAAATCACCTGCGGGCTACGCCAGAACCACTTGGACGACTCTCCGAAATGACCTGCCGGGCATGTTGGAACCACCTCTAAGACGTGCCAGAAGCACGTGGCGGACAGTCCGGAATCACCTGTTGGGCATAGGCAACCACCTCTGACACGTACCAGAACCACGTGCCGTGCACGCCGGAACCACCTACCGGACAGACCGGAATCAACTTTTGGGCATGCCGGAACCACCAGTCAGATGTGCCAGAAACACGTGCCCGAGACGCCGGAAGCACCTGCCGAGCACGTCGCAACCACCTGCTCAACTCGCCTGAACCACCTGCCGGACACGCCAAAATCACCTGCCCGCTACACCAGCACCACTTCGGGGACAAGCCGGAATCACGTGAGGGGCATGCCGGCACAGCCTCTCAGACTGAACCTCGTGCCGGACACCACAGAACCACCTGCCGGACACACCGGAACCACCTGCCGGACACGCCGGAACCACCGGCTCGACCCGCCGGAACGACCGCTGGACATGCAAACTCACCTGCCGGCTACGCCGGAAACACTTGGCGAACACTCCGGAATCACCTGCCTGGCATGACGGAACCACCTCTCAGACGTGCCAGAACCATGTGGCGGACAGTCCGGAATGACCTGTTGGGCATGCGCAACCACCACTGAGACGTACCAGAACCACATGCCGTGCAGGCTGGAACCACCTACCGGACAGACCGGAATCACCTTTCGGGCATGCCGGAACCACCTGTCAGATGTGCCAGAAACACGTGCCGGAGACGCCGGAAGCACCTGCCAAGCACGTTGGAACCACCTGCTCAACTCGCCTGAACCACCTGCCGGACATGCCAAAATCACCTGCCGACTATGCCAGAACCACTTGGCGAACACTCCGGAATCACTTGCCGGGCATGCAGGAACCACCTCTCAGACATGCCAGAACCCCGTGCCAATGACCCCGGAAGCACCAGCCGAGCAGGCAGGAACCACATGCTGGACTTGTCAGAACCACCTGCCGATCACGCAAAAATCACCTGCCGGCTACGCCACAACCAGTTGGTGAACACTTTGGAATCACCTGCCAGGCTTGCTGGAACCACCTGTCAGTCATGCCAAAATCACCTGCCAACTACGCCAGAACCGGTTGGCGGACACTGCGGAAACACCTGTCGGGCCGGCTGGAACCACATCTCAGACCTGCCAGAAACGTGTTCATGAGATGCTGGAACCACACCCCGAACAGACGGATACCACCTGCCAGAACCGCCTGAACCACCTGCCGAGCACGCCGGAACCACCTGCTCGACTCACGGGTACCACCTCCATGACACGCCAAAATCTCCTGCTGGGTATGCCAAAACCACATGGCGGACACTCCGGAATCATCTGCTGGACATGCCGGAACCAGCTCTCAGACACACCAGAACCAAGTGCCGGAGACGCCGGAAGCACCTGCCGAGCATGCCGGAGCCACCTGCTCGACTCGCCAGAAACACCTGCTGGACACGCCAAAATCACCTGCCGGGTATGCCAGAACCACCTGGCGGACACTACGGAATCACCTGCCGCGCATGCCGGAACCACATCTCAGACGTGCCGGAAGCACGTGCCGGACACGCCGGAAACACCTACCGGACAGACCGGGACCACCTGCCAAGAACGCCGGAGCCACCTGTTCGACTCGCTGGAACCACCTGCCGGACAGGCCAATATCAACTGCTGGCTATGCCAAAACCACCTGGGGGACAGTCCGGGATCACCTGCCAGCCATGGCGGAACCACCTCTCAGACGTACCAGAACCACCTGCCGGAGAAGCTGGAAACACGTCCTGGACAGACTGGAACCACGTGACGGCCATGCCTGAACCACCTGCCGAGCACGGCGGAACCACCTGCCGGCCACGCCAAAATCACCTGCGGGCTACGCCAGAACCACTTGGACTACTCTCCGAAATGACCGGCCGGGCATGTTGGAGCCACCTCTCAGACGTGCCAGAAGCACGTGGCGGACAGTCCGGAATCACCTGTTGGGCATACGCAACCACCTCTGACACGTACCAGAACCACGTGCCGTGCACGCCGGAACCACCTACCGGACAGACCGGAATCAACTTTTGGGCATGCCGGAACCACCCGTCAGATGTGCCAGAAACACATGCCGGGGACGCCGGAAGCACCTGTCGAGCACGTCGCAACCACCTGCTCAACTCGCCTGAAGCACCTGCCGGACACGCCAAAATCACCTGCCCGCTACACCAGCACCACTTCTGGGACAAGGCGGAATCACGTGAGGGGCAGGCCGGCACAGCCTCTCAGACTGAACCTCGTGCCGGACACCACAGAACCACCTGCCGGACATGCCGGAACCACCTGCTGGACACGCCGGAACGACTGCTGGACATGCAAACTCACCTGCTGGCTACGCCGGAAACACTTGGCGAACACTCCGGAATCACCTGCCGGGCATGCCGGAACCACCTCTCAGATATGCCAGAACCACGTGCCAATGACCCCGGAAGCACCTGCCGAGCACGCCGGAACCACCTGCTCGACTCGCCAGAACCACCTGCTGGACACGCAAAAATCACCTGCCTGCTACGCCATAACCAGTCGGGGAACATTTCGGAATCACCTGCCGGGCTTGCTGGAACCACCTGCCGGTCATGCCAAAATCACCTGCCAACTACGCCAGTACCACTTGGCGGACACTGTGGAAACACCTGTCGGGCCGGCCGGAACCACATCTTAGACGTGCCAGAACCATGTGCATGAGATGCTGGAACCACACCCCGAACAGACGGAAAACACCTGCCAGACCCGTCTGAACAACCTGCCGAGCACGCCGGAGCCACCTATCTGACATGCCCAAATCACCAGCCGGGTATGCCAGAACCACTTGGCGGACACTCCGGAGTCATCTGCTGGACATGCCGGAACCAGCTCTCAGACACACCAGAACCACGTGCCGGAGACGCCGGAAGAACCTGCCGAGCATGCCGGAGCCACCTGCTCGACTCGCCAGAAACACCTGCCGGACACGCCAAAATCACCTGCCGGGTACGCCAGAACCACCTGGCGGACACTCCGAAATCACCTGTCGCGCATGCCGGAACCACCTCTCAGACGTGCCGGAAGCACATGCCGGACATGCCGGAATCACCTACCAGACAGACTGGAACCACCTGCCGAGCACGCCGGAGCCACCTGTTTGACTCGCTGGAACCACCTGCCGGACAGGCCAATATCAACTGCTGGCTATGCCAGAACCACCTGGGGGACGGTCCGGAATCGCCTGCCAGCCATGGCGGAACCACCTCTCAGACGTGCCAGAACCATGTGGCGGACAGTCCGGAATCACCTGTTGGGCATGCGCAACCACCTTTGAGACGTACCAGAACCACATGCCGTGCAGGCTGGAACCACCTACTGGACAGACCGGAATCACCTTTCGGGCATGCCGGAACCACCTGTCAGATGTGCCAGAAACACGTGCCGGAGACGCCGGAAGCACCTGCCAAGCACGTTGGAACCACCTGGTCAACTCGCCTGAACCACCTGCCGGACATGCCAAAATCACCTGCCGACTATGCCAGAACCACTTGGCGAACACTCCGGAATCACTTGCCGGGCATGCAGGAACCACCTCTCGGACATGCCAAAACCCCGTGCCAATGACCCCAGAAGCACCAGCCGAGCACGCCGGAACCACCTGCTCGACTGGCCAGAACCACCTGCCGATCACACAAAAATCACCTGCCGGCTACGCCACAACCAGTTGGTGAACACTTTGGAATCACCTGCCAGTTTTGCTGGAACCACCTGCCGGTCATCCCAAAATCAGCTGCCAACTACGCCGGAACCGCTTGGCGGACACTGCGGAAACACCTGTCGGGCCGGCTGGAACCACATCTCAGACGTGCCAGAAACGTGTTCATGAGATGCTGGAACCACACCCCGAACAGACGGATACCACCTGCCAGAACCGCCTGAACCACCTGCCGAGCACGCCGGAACCACCTGCTCGACTCACCGGTACCACCTCCCTGACACGCCAAAATCACCTGCTGGGTATGCCAGAACCACTTGGCGGACACTCCGGAATCATCTGCCGGACATGCCGGAACCAGCTCTCAGACACACCAGAACCAAGTGCCGGAGACGCCGGAAGCACCTGCCGAGCATGCCGGAGCCACCTGCTCGACTCGCCAGAAACACCTGCCGGACACGCCAAAATCACCTGCCGGGTATGCCAGAACCACCTGGCGGACACTACGGAATCACCTGCCGCGCATGCCGGAAGGACGTGCCAGACACGCCGCAAACACCTACCGGACAGACC
The DNA here is from genome assembly GCF_041296265.1 of Equus caballus. Classification (NCBI taxonomy): domain Eukaryota; kingdom Metazoa; phylum Chordata; class Mammalia; order Perissodactyla; family Equidae; genus Equus; species Equus caballus. The sequence goes on along the minus strand of NC_091700.1, from coordinate 7,821,043 downwards.
GGAACCACCTGCCAAGAACACCGGAGCCACCTGTTCGACTCGCTGGAACCACCTGCCGGACAGGCCAATATCAACTGCTGGCTATGCCAGAACCACCTGGGATACAGTCCGGGATCACCTGCCAGCCATGGCAGAACCACCTCTCAGACGTACCTGAACCACCTGCCGGAGAAGCTGGAAACACGTCCTGGACAGACTGGAACCACGTGACGGCCATGCCTGAACCACCTGCCGAGCACGGCGGAACCACCTGCCGGACACGCCACAATCACCTGCGGGCTACGCCAGAACCACTTGGACGACTCTCCGAAATGATCTGCCGGGCATACCGGAACCACCTCTCAGACGTGCCAGAAGCACGTGGCGGACAGTCCGGAATCACCTGTTGGGCATACGCAACCACCTCTGACACGTACCAGAACCACGTGCCGTGCACGCCGGAACCACCTACCGGACAGACCGGAATCAACTTTTGGGCATGCCGGAACCACCAGTCAGATGTGCCAGAAACATGTGCCGGAGACGCCGGAAGCACCTGGCGAGCACGTCGCAACCACCTGCTCAACTCGCCTGAACCACCTGCCGGACACGCCAAAATCACCTGCCCGCTACACCAGCACCACTTCGGGGACAAGCCGGAATCACGTGAGGGGCATGCCGGCACAGCCTCTCAGACTGAACCTCGTGCCGGACACCACAGAACCACCTGCCGGACACACCGGAACCACCTGCCGGACACGCCGGAACCACCGGCTCGACCCGCCGGAACGACCGCTGGACATGCAAACTCACCTGCCGGCTACGCCGGAAACACTTGGCGAACACTCCGGAATCACCTGCCGGGCATGCCGGAACCACCTCTCAGATATGCCAGAACCACGTGCCAATGACCCCGGAAGCACCTGCCGAGCACGCCGGAACCACCTGCTCGACTCGCCAGAACCACCTCCCGGATACGCAAAAATCACCTGCCGGCTACGCCACAACCAGTTGGGGAACACTTCGGAATCACCTGCCGGGCTTGCTGGAACCACCTGCCGGTCATGCCAAAATCACCTGCCAACTACGCCAGTACCACTTGGCGGACACTGTGGAAACACCTGTCGGGCCGGCCGGAACCACATCTCAGACGTGCCAGAACCATGTGCATGAGATGCTGGAACCACACCCCGAACAGACGGAAAACACCTGCCAGACCCGTCTGAACAACCTGCCGAGCACGCCGGAGCCACCTGCTCGACTCGCCGGAACCACCTACCTGACATACGCAAATCACCAGCCGGGTATGCCAGAACCACTTGGCGGACACTCCGGAATCATCTGCCGGACATGCCGGAACCAGCTCTCAGACACACCAGAACCACGTGCCAGAGACGCCGGAAGCACCTGCCGAGCATGCCGGAGCCACCTGCTCGACTCGCCAGAAACACCTGCCGGACACGCCAAAATCACCTGCCGGGTACGCCAGAACCTCCTTTCGGACACTCCGAAATCACCTGTCGCGCATGCCGGTATCACCTCTCAGACGTGCCGGAAGCACGTGACGGACACGCCGGAATCACCTACCGGACAGACCGGAACCTCCTGCCGAGCACGCCGGAGCCACCTGTTCGACTCGCTGGAACCACCAGCCGGACAGGCCAATATCAACTGCAGGCTATGCCAGAACCACCTGGGGGACGGTCCGGAATCACCTGCCAGCCATGGCAGAACCACCTCTCAGACGTACCAGAACCACCTGCCGGAGAAGCTGGAAACACGTCCTGGACAGACTGGAACCACGTGACGGCCATGCCTGAACCACCTGCCGAGCTGGCGGAACCACCTGCCGTACACACCAAAATCACCTGCGGGCTATGCCAGAACCACTTGGACGACTCTCCGAAATGACCTGCCGGGCATGTTGGAACCACCTCTCAGACGTGCCAGAAGCACGTGGCGGACAGTCCGGAATCACCTGTTGGGCATACGCAACCACCTCTGACACGTACCAGAACCACGTGCCGTGCACGCTGGAACCACCTACCGGACAGACCGGAATCAACTTTTGGGCATGCCGGAACCACCAGTCAGATGTGCCAGAAACACGTGCCGGAGACGCCGGAAGCACCTGCCGAGCACGTCGCAACCACCTGCTCAACTCGCCTGAACCACCTGCCGGACACGCCAAAATCACCTGCCCGCTACACCAGCACCACTTCGGGGACAAGCCGGAATCACGTGAGGGGCATGCCGGCACAGCCTCTCAGACTGAACCTTGTGCCGGACACCACAGAACCACCTGCCGGACAGACCGGAACCACCTGCCGGACACGCCGGAACCACCGGCTCGACCCGCCGGAACGACCGCTGAACATGCAAACTCACCTGCCGGCTACGCCGGAAACACTTGGCGAACACTCCGGAATCACCTGCCGGGCATGCCGGAACCACCTCTCAGATATGCCAGAACCACGTGCAAATGACCCCGGAAGCACCTGCCGAGCACGCCGGAACCACCTGCTCAACTCGCCTGAACCACCTGCCGGACACGCCAAAATCACCTGCCCGCTACACCAGCACCACTTCGGGGACAAGCCGGAATCACGTGAGGGGCATGCCGGCACAGCCTCTCAGACTGAACCTCGTGCCGGACACCACAGAACCACCTGCCGGACACACCGGAACCACCTGCCGGACACGCCGGAACCACCGGCTCGACCCGCCGGAACGACCGCTGGACATGCAAACTCACCTGCCGGCTACGCCGGAAACACTTGGCGAACACTCCGGAATCACCTGCCTGGCATGACGGAACCACCTCTCAGACGTGCCAGAACCATGTGGCGGACAGTCCGGAATGACCTGTTGGGCATGCGCAACCACCACTGAGACGTACCAGAACCACATGCCGTGCAGGCTGGAACCACCTACCGGACAGACCGGAATCACCTTTCGGGCATGCCGGAAACACCTGTGAGATGTGCCAGAAACACGTGCCGGAGACGCCGGAAGCACCTGCCAAGCACGTTGGAACCACCTGCTCAACTCGCCTGAACCACCTGCCGGACATGCCAAAATCACCTGCCGACTATGCCAGAACCACTTTTCGAACACTCCGGAATCACTTGCCGGGCATGCAGGAACCACCTCTCAGACATGCCAGAACCCCGTGCCAATGACCCCGGAAGCACCAGCCGAGCAGGCAGGAACCACATGCTCGACTTGTCAGAACCACCTGCCGATCACGCAAAAATCACCTGCCGGCTACGCCACAACCAGTTGGTGAACACTTTGGAATCACCTGCCAGGCTTGCTGGAACCACCTGCCAGTCATGCCAAAATCACCTGCCAACTACGCCAGAACCGGTTGGCGGACACTGCGGAAACACCTGTCGGGCCGGCTGGAACCACATCTCAGACCTGCCAGAAACGTGTTCATGAGATGCTGGAACCACACCCCGAACAGACGGATACCACCTGCCAGAACCGCCTGAACCACCTGCCGAGCACGCCGGAACCACCTGCTCGACTCACGGGTACCACCTCCATGACACGCCAAAATCACCTGCTGGGTATGCCAGAACCACTTGGCGGACACTCCGGAATCATCTGCCGGACATGCCGGAACCAGCTCTCAGACACACCAGAACCAAGTGCCGGAGACGCCGGAAGCACCTGCCGAGCATGCCGGAGCCACCTGCTCGACTCGCCAGAAACACCTGCCGGACACGCCAAAATCACCTGCCGGGTATGCCAGAACCACCTGGCGGACACTACGGAATCACCTGCCGCGCATGACGGAACCACATCTCAGACGTGCCGGAAGCACGTGCCGGACACGCCGGAAACACCTACCGGACAGACCGGAACCACCTGCCAAGAACGCCGGAGCCACCTGTTCGACTCGCTGGAACCACCTGCCGGACAGGCCAATATCAACTGCTGGCTATGCCAAAACCACCTGGGGGACAGTCCGGGATCACCTGCCAGCCATGGCGGAACCACCTCTCAGACGTACCAGAACCACCTGCCGGAGAAGCTGGAAACACGTCCTGGACAGACTGGAACCACGTGACGGCCATGCCTGAACCACCTGCCGAGCACAGCGGAACCACCTGCCGGCCACGCCAAAATCACCTGCGGGCTACGCCAGAACCACTTGGACTACTCTCCGAAATGACCGGCCGGGCATGTTGGAGCCACCTCTCAGACGTGCCAGAAGCACGTGGCGGACAGTCCGGAATCACCTGTTGGGCATACGCAACCACCTCTGACACGTACCAGAACCACGTGCCGTGCACGCCGGAACCACCTACCGGACAGACCGGAATCAACTTTTGGGCATGCCGGAACCACCCGTCAGATGTGCCAGAAACACATGCCGGAGACGCCGGAAGCACCTGTCGAGCACGTCGCAACCACCTGCTCAACTCGCCTGAAGCACCTGCCGGACACGCCAAAATCACCTGCCCGCTACACCAGCACCACTTCTGGGCCAAGGCGGAATCACATGAGGGGCAGGCCGGCACAGCCTCTCAGACTGAACCTCGTGCCGGACACCACAGAACCACCTTCCGGACAGACCGGAACCACCTGCTGGACACGCCGGAACGACTGCTGGACATGCAAACTCACCTGCTGGCTACGCCGGAAACACTTGGCGAACACTCCGGAATCACCTGCCGGGCATGCCGGAACCACCTCTCAGATATGCCAGAACCACGTGCGAATGACCCCGGAAGCACCTGCCAAGCACGCCAGAACCACCTGCTCGACTCGCCAGAACCACCTGCCAGACACGCAAAAATCACCTGCCGGCTACGCCACAACCAGTCGGGGAACATTTCGGAATCACCTGCCGGGCTTGCTGGAACCACCTGCCGGTCATGCCAAAATCACCTGCCAACTACGCCAGTACCACTTGGCGGACACTGTGGAAACACCTGTCGGGCCGGCCGGAACCACATCTCAGACGTGCCAGAACCATGTGCATGAGATGCTGGAACCACACCCCGAACAGACGGAAAACACCTGCCAGACCCGTCTGAACAACCTGCCGAGCACGCCGGAGCCACCTGCTCGACTCGCCGGAACCACCTACCTGACATGCCAAAATCACCGGCCGGGCATGCCAGAACCACTTGGCGGACACTCCGGAATCATCTGCCGGACATGCCGGAACCAGATCTCAGACACACCAGAACCACGTGCCGGAGACGCCGGAAGCACCTGCCGAGCATGCCGGACCCACCTGCTCGACTCGCCAGAAACACCTGCCGGACACCCCAAAATCACCTGCCGGGTACGCCAGAACCTCCTGTCGAACACTCCGAAATCACCTGTCGCGCATGCCGGAACCACCTCTCAGACGTGCCGGAAGCACGTGCCAGACATGCCGGAATCACCTACCGGACAGAGTGGAACCACCTGCCGAGCACGCCGGAGCCACCTGCTCGACTCGCCAGAAACACCTGCCGGACACGCCAAAATCACCTGCAGGGTAGGCCACAACCACCTGGCGGACACTAAGGAATCACCTGCCGCGCATGCCGGAACCACCTCTCAGACGTGCCGGAAGCACGTGCCAGACACGCCGGAAACACCTACCGGACAGACCGGAACCACCTGCCATGAACGCCGGAGCCACCTGTTCGAAACGCTGGAACCACCTGACGGACAGGCCAATATCAACTGCTGGCTATGCCAGAACCACCTGGGGGACAGTCCGGGATCACCTGCCAGCCATGGCGGAACCACCTCTCAGACGTACCAGAACCACCTGCCAGAGAAGCTGGAAACACGTCCTGGACAGACTGGAACCACGTGACGGCCATGCCTGAACCACCTGCCGAGCACGGCGGAACCACCTGCCAGACACGCCAAAATCACCTGCGGGCTACGCCAGAACCACTTGGACGACTCTCCGAAATGACCTGCCGGGCATGTTGGAACCACCTCGCAGACGTGCCAGAAGCACGTGGCGGACAGTCCGGAATCACCTGTTGGGCATACGCAACCACCTCTGACACGTACCAGAACCACGTGCCGTGCACGCTGGAACCACCTACCGGACAGACCGGAATCAAGTTTTGGGCATGCCGGAACCACCAGTCAGATGTGCCAGAAACACGTGCCCGAGACGCCGGAAGCACCTGCCGAGCACGTCGCAACCACCTGCTCGACTCGCCAGAATCACCTGCCGGACACGCCAAAATCACCTGCCAGCTACGCCACAACCAGTTGGGGAACACTTCGGAATCACCTGCCGGGCTTGCTGGAACCTCCTGCCGGTCATGCCAAAATCACCTGCCAACTACGCCAGTACCACTTGGCGGACACTGTGGAAACACCTGTCGGGCCGGCCGGAACCACATCTCAGACGTGCCAGAACCATGTGCATGAGATGCTGGAACCACACCCCGAACAGACGGAAAACACCTGCCAGACCCGTCTGAACAACCTGCCGAGCAGGCCGGAGCCACCTGCTCGACTCGCCGGAACCACCTACCTGACATGCCCAAATCACCAGCCGGGTATGCCAGAACCACTTGGCGGACACTCCGGAATCATCTGCCGGACATGCCGGAACCAGCGCTCAGACACACCAGAACCACGTGCAGGAGATGCCGGAAGCACCTGCCGAGCATGCCGGAGCCACCTGCTCGACTCGCCAGAAACACCTGCCGGACACGCCAAAATCACCTGCCGGGTACGCCAGAACCACCTGGCGGACACTCCGAAATCACCTGTCGCGCATGAAAAACCACCTCTAAGACGTGCCGGAAGCACGTGCCGGCCACGCCGGAATCACCTACCGGACAGACCGGAACCACCTGCCGAGCACGCCGGAGCCACCTGTTCGACTCGCTGGAACCACCTGCCGGAGAGGCCAATATCAACTGCTGGATATGCCAGAACCACCTGGGGGACGGTCCGGAATCACCTGCCAGCCATGGCGGAACCACCTCTCAGACGTACCAGAACCACCTGCCGGAGAAGCTGGAAACACGTCCTGGACAGTCTGGAACCACCTGCCGGCCAAGCCTGAACCACCTGCCAAGCACAACGGAACAACCTGCCAGACACGCCAAAATCACCTGCGTGTTATGCCAGAACCACTTGGAGGACTCTCTGGGATCACCTGCCGGGCATGCCGGAACCACCTCTCAGACGTGCCAGAACCATGTGGCGGACAGTCCGGAATCACCTGTTGGGCATGCGCAACCACCTCTGAGACGTACCAGAACCACATGCCGTGCAGGCTGGAACCACCTACCGGACAGAGCGGAATCACCTTTCGGGCATGCCGGAACCACCTGTCAGATGTGCCAGAAACACGTGCCGGAGACGCCGGAAGCACCTGCCAAGCACGTTGGAACCACCTGCTCAACTTGCCTGAACCACCTGCCGGACATGCCAAAATCACGTGCCGACTATGCCAGAACCACTTGGCGAACACTCCGGAATCACTTGCCGGGCATGCAGGAACCACCTCTCAGACATGCCAGAACCCCGTGCCAATGACCCCGGAAGCACCAGCCGAGCACGCCGGAACCACCTGCTCGACTCGCCAGAACCACCTGCCGATCACGCAAAAATCACCTGCCGGCTACGCCACAACCAGTTGGTGAACACTTTGGAATCACCTGCCAGGCTTGCTGGAACCACCTGCCGGTCATGCCACAATCACCTGCCAACTACGCCAGTACCGCTTGGCGGACACTGTGGAAACACCTGTCGGGCCGGCCGGAACCACATCTCAGACGTGCCAGAACCATGTGCATGAGATGCTGGAACCACACCCCGAACAGACGGTAAACACCTGCCAGAACCGCCTGAACCACCTGCCGAGCATGCCGGAGCCACCTGTTCGAGTCGCTGGAACCACCTGCCGGACAGGCCAATATCAACTGCTGGCTATGCCAGAACCACCTGGGGCACAGTCCGGGATCACCTGCCAGCCATGGCGGAACCACCTCTCAGACGTACCAGAACCACCTGCCGGAGAAGCTGGAAACACGTCCTGGACAGACTGGAACCACGTGACGGCCATGCCTGAACCACCTGCCGAGCACGGTGGAACCACCTGCCGGACACGCCAAAATCACCTGCGGGCTACGCCAGAACCACTTGGACGACTCTCCGAAATGATCTGCCGTGCATACCGGAACCACCTCTCAGACGTGCCAGAAGCACGTGGCGGACAGTCCGGAATCACCTGTTGGGCATACGCAACCACCTCTGACACGTACCAGAACCACGTGCCGTGCACGCCGGAACCACCTACCGGACAGACCGGAATCAACTTTTGGGCATGCCGGAACCACCAGTCACATGTGCCAGAAACACGTGCCGGAGACGCCGGACGCACCTGCAGTGCACGTCGCAACCACCTGCTCAACTCGCCTGAAGCACCTGCCGGACACGCCAAAATCACCTGCCCGCTACACCAGCACCACTTCGGGGACAAGCCGGAATCACGTGAGGGGCATGCCGGCACAGCCTCTCAGACTGAACCTCGTGCCGGACACCACAGAACCACATGCCGGACAGACCGGAACCACCTGCCGTACACGCCGGAACCACCGGCTCGACCCGCCGGAACGACCGCTGGACATGCAAACTCACCTGCCGGCTACGCCGGAAACACTTGGCGAACACTCCGGAATCACCTGCCGGGCATGCCGGAACCACCTCTCAGATATGCCAGAACCACGTGCCAATGACCCCGGAAGCACCTGCCGAGCACGCCGGAACCACCTGCTCGACTCGCCAGAACCACCTCCCGGATACGCAAAAATCACCTGCCGGCTACGCCACAACCAGTTAGGGAACACTTCGGAATCACCTGCCGGGCTTGCTGGAACCACCTGCCGGTCATGCCAAAATCACCTGCCAACTAAGCCAGTACCACTTGGCGGACACTGTGGAAACACCTGTCGGGCCGGCCGGAACCACATCTCAGACGTGCCAGAACCATGTGCATGAGATGCTGGAACCACACCCCGAACAGACGGAAAACACCTGCCAGACCCGTCTGAACAACCTGCCGAGCACGCCGGAGCCACCTGCTCGACTCGCCGGAACCACCTACCTGACATACGCAAATCACCAGCCGGGTATGCCAGAACCACTTGGCGGACACTCCGGAATCACCTGTCGCGCATGCCGGTACCACCTCTCAGACGTGCCGGAAGCACGTGCCGGGCACGCCGGAATCACCTACCGGACAGACCGGAACCTCCTGCCGAGCACGCCGGAGCCACCTGTTCGACTCGCTGGAACCACCTGCCGGACAGGCCAATATCAACTGCTGGCTATGCCAGAACCACCTGGGGGACGGTCCGGAATCACCTGCCAGCCATGGCAGAACCACCTCTCAGACGTACCAGAACCACCTGCCGGAGAAGCTGGAAACACGTCCTGGACAGACTGGAACCACGTGACGGCCATGCCTGAACCACCTGCCGAGCTGGCGGAACCACCTGCCGTACACACCAAAATCACCTGCGGGCTATGCCAGAACCACTTGGACGACTCTCCGAAATGACCTGCCGGGCATGTTGGAACCACCTCTCAGACGTGCCAGAAGCACGTGGCGGACAGTCCGGAATCACCTGTTGGGCATACGCAACCACCTCTGACACGTACCAGAACCATGTGCCGTGCACGCTGGAACCACCTACCGGACAGACCGGAATCAACTTTTGGGCATGCCGGAACCACCAGTCAGATGTGCCAGAAACACGTGCCGGAGACGCCGGACGCACCTGCCGTGCACGTCGCAACCACCTGCTCAACTCGCCTGAACCACCTGCCGGACATGCCAAAATCACCTGCCGACTATGCCAGAACCACTTGGCGAACACTCCGGAATCACTTGCCGGGCATGCAGGAACCACCTCTCAGACATGCCAGAACCCCGTGCCAATGACCCCGGAAGCACCAGCCGAGCAGGCAGGAACCACATGCTCGACTTGTCAGAACCACCTGCCGATCACGCAAAAATCACCTGCCGGCTACGCCACAACCAGTTGGTGAACACTTTGGAATCACCTGCCAGGCTTGCTGGAACCACCTGCCAGTCATGCCAAAATCACCTGCCAACTACGCCAGAACCGGTTGGCGGACACTGCGGAAACACCTGTCGGGCCGGCTGGAACCACATCTCAGACCTGCCAGAAACGTGTTCATGAGATGCTGGAACCACACCCCGAACAGACGGATACCACCTGCCAGAACCGCCTGAACCACCTGCCGAGCACGCCGGAACCACCTGCTCGACTCACCGGTACCACCTCCATGACACGCCAAAATCTCCTGCTGGGTATGCCAGAACCACTTGGCGGACACTCCGGAATCATCTGCTGGACATGCCGGAACCAGCTCTCAGACACACCAGAACCACGTGCCGGAGACGCCGGAAGCACCTGCCGAGCATGCCGGAGCCACCTGCTCGACTCGCCAGAAACACCTGCCGGACACGCCAAAATCACCTGCCGGGTATGCCAGATCCACCTGGCGGACACTATGGAATCACCTGCCGCGCATGCCGGAAGGACGTGCCAGACACGCCGCAAACACCTACCGGACAGACCGGAACCACCTGCCAAGAACACCGGAGCCACCTGTTCGACTCGCTGCAACCACCTGCCGGACAGGCCAATATCAACTGCTGGCTATGCCAGAACCACCTGGGATACAGTCCGGGATAACCTGCCAGCCATGGCAGAACCACCTCTCAGACGTACCAGAACCACGTGCCAGAGAAGCTGGAAACACGTCCTGGACAGACTGGAACCACGTGACGGCCATGCCTGAACCACCTGCCTAGCACGGCGGAACCACCTGCCGGACACGCCACAATCACCTGCGGGCTACGCCAGAACCACTTGGACGACTCTCCGAAATGACCTGCCGGGCATGTTGGAACCACCTCTCAGACGTGCCAGAAGCACGTGGCGGACAGTCCGGAATCACCTGTTGGGCATACGCAACCACCTCTGACACGTACCAGAACCACGTGCCGTGCACGCCGGAACCACCTACCGGACAGACCGGAATCAACTTTTGGGCATGCCGGAACCACCAGTCAGATGTGCCAGAAACACGTGCCGGAGACGCCGGAAGCACCTGCCGAGCACGTGGCAACCACCTGCTCAACTCGCCTGAACCACCTGCCGGACACGCCAAAATCACCTGCCCGCTACACCAGCACCACTTCGGGGACAAGCCGGAATCACGTGAGGGGCATGCCGGCACAGCCTCTCAGACTGAACCTCGTGCTGGACACCACAGAACCACCTGCCGGACAGACCGGAACCACCTGCCGGACACGCCGGAACCACCGGCTCGACCCGCCGGAACGACCGCTGGACATGCAAACTCACCTGCCGGCTACGCCGGAAACACTTGGCGAACACTCCGGAATCACCTGCCGGGCATGCCGGAACCACCTCTCAGATATGCCAGAACCACGTGCCAATGACCCCGGAAGCACCTGCCGAGCACGCCGGAACCACCTGCTCGACTCGCCAGAACCACCTGCCGGACACGCAAAAATCACCTGCCGGCTAGGCCACAACCAGTTGGGGAACACTTCGGAATCACCTGCCGGGCTTGCTGGAACCACCTGCCGGTCATGCCAAAATCACCTGCCAACTACGCCAGTACCACTTGGCGGACACTGTGGAAACACCTGTCGGGCCGGCCGGAACCACATCTCAGACGTGCCAGAACCATGTGCATGAGATGCTGGAACCACACCCCGAACAGACGGAAAGCACCTGCCAGACCCGTCTGAACAACCTGCCGAGCACGCCGGAGCCACCTGCTCGACTCGCCGGAACCACCTAACTGACATGCCCAAATCACCAGCAGGGTATGCCAGAACCACTTGGCGGACACTCCGGAATCATCTGCCGGACATGCCGGAACCAGCTCTCAGACACAGCAGAACCACGTGCCGGAGACGCCGGAAGCACCTGCCGAGCATGCCGGAACCACCTGCTCGACTCGCCAGAAACACCTGCCGGACATGCCAAAATCACCTGCCGGGTATGCCAGAACCACCTGGCGGACACTCCGAAATCACCTGTCGCGCATGCCGGAAACACCTCTCAGACCTGCCGGAAGCACGTGCCGGACACGGCGGAACCACGTGACGGCCATGCCTGAACCACCTGCCGAGCACGCCGGAGCCACCTGTTCGACTCGCTGGAACCACCTGCCGGACAGGCCAATATCAACTGCTGGCTATGCCAGAACCACCTGGGGGACGTTCCGGAATCACCTGCCAGCCATGGCGGAACCACCTCTCAGACGTACCAGAACCACCTGCCGGACAAGCTGGAAACACGTCCTGGACAGTCTGGAACCACCTGCCGGCCAAGCCTGAACCACCTGCCAAGCACAACGGAACAACCTGCCAGACACGCCAAACTCACCTGCGTGTTATGCCAGAACCACTTGGAGGAGTCTCTGGGATGACCTGCCGGGCATGCCGGAACCACCTCTCAGACGTGCCAGAACCATGTGGCGGACAGTCCGGAATCACCAGTTGGGCATGCGCAACCACCTCTGAGACGTACCAGAACCACATGCCGTGCAGGCTGGAACCACCTACCGGACAGAGCGGAATCACCTTTCGGGCATGCCGGAGCCACCTGTCAGATGTGCCAGACACACGTGCCGGAGACGCCGGAAGCACCTGCCAAGCACGTTGGAACCACCTGCTCAACTCGCCTGAACCACCTGCCGGACATGCCAAAATCACCTGCCGACTATGCCAGAACCACTTGGCGAACACTCCGGAATCACTTGCCGGGCATGCAGGAACCACCTCTCGGACATGCCAGAAGCCCGTGCCACTGACCCCGGAAGCACCAGCCGAGCACGCCGGAACCACCTGCTCGACTCGCCAGAACCACCTGCCGATCACGCAAAAATCACCTGCCGGCTACGCCACAACCAGTTGGTGAACACTTTGGAATCACCTGCCAGGCTTGCTGGAACCACCTGCCAGTCATGCCAAAATCACCTGCCAACTACGCCAGTACCGCTTGGCGGACACTGTGGAAACACCTGTCGGGCCGGCCGGAACCACATCTCAGACGTGCCAGAACCATGTGCATGAGATGCTGGAACCACACCCCGAACAGACGGTAAACACCTGCCAGACCCGTCTGAACAACCTGCCGAGCACGCCGGAGCCACCTGCTCGACTCGCTGGGACCACCTACCTGACATGCCCAAATCACCAGCCGGGTATGCCAGAACCACTTGGCGGACACTCCGGAATCATCTGCCGGACATGCCGGAACCAGCTCTCAGACACACCAGAACCACGTGCCGGAGACGCCGGAAGCACCTGCCGAGCATGCCGGAGCCACCTGCTCGACTCGCCAGAAACACCTGCCGCACACGCCAAAATCACCTGCCGGGTACGCCAGAACCACCTGGCGGACACACCGAAATCACCTGTCGCGCATGCCAAAACCACCTCTCAGACGTGCCGGAAGCACATGCCGGAAACGCCGGATCACCTACCGGACAGACCGGAACCACCTGCCGAGCACGCCGGAGCCACCTGTTCGACTCGCTGGAACCACCTGCCGGACAGGCCAATATCAACTGCTGGCTATGCCAGAACCACCTGGGGGACAGTCCGGGATCACCTGCCAGCCATGGCGGAACCACCTCTCAGACGTACCAGAACCACCTGCCGGAGAAGCTGGAAACACGTCCTGGACAGACTGGAACCACGTGACGGCCATGCCTGAACCACCTGCCGAGCACGGCGGAACCACCTGCCGGACACGCCAAAATCACCTGCGGGCTACGCCAGAACCACTTGGACGACTCTCCGAAATGATCTGCCGGGCATACCGGAACCACCTCTCAGACGTGCCAGAAGCACGTGGCGGACAGTCCGGAATCACCTGTTGGGCTTACGCATCCACCTCTGACACGTACCAGAACCACGTGCCGTGCACGCCGGAACCACCTACCGGACAGACCGGAATCAACTTTTGGGCATGCCGGAACCACCAGTCAGATGTGCCAGAAACAGGTGCCGGAGACGCCGGAAGCACCTGCCGTGCACGTCGCAACCACCTGCTCAACTCGCCTGAACCACCTGCCGGACACGCCAAAATCACCTGCCCGCTACACCAGCACCACTTCGGGGACAAGCCGGAATCACGTGAGGGGCATGCCGGCACAGCCTCTCAGACTGAACCTCGAGCCGGACACCACAGAACCACATGCCGGACAGACCGGAACCACCTGCCGTACACGCCGGAACCACCGGCTCGACCCGCCGGAACGACCGCTGGACATGCAAACTCACCTGCCGGCTATGCCGGAAGCACTTGGCAAACACTCCGGAATCACCTGCCGGGCATGCCGGAACCACCTCTCAGACGTGCCAGAACCATGTGGCGGACAGTCCGGAATCACCTGTTGGGCATGCGCAACCACCTCTGAGACGTACCAGAACCACATGCCGTGCAGGCTGGAACCACCTACCGGACAGACCGGAATCACCTTTCGGGCATGCCGGAACCACCTGTCAGATGTGCCAGAAACACGTGCCGGAGACGCCGGAAGCACCTGCCAAGCACGTTGGAACCACCTGCTCGACTCGCCTGAACCACCTGCCGGACATGCCAAAATCACCTGCCGACTATGCCAGAACCACTTGGCGAACACTCCGGAATCACTTGCCGGGCATGCAGGAACCACCTCTCAGACATGCCAGAACCCTGTTCCAATGACCCCGGAAGCACCAGCCGAGCACGCCGGAACGACCTGCTCGACTCGCCAGAACCACCTGCCGATCACGCAAAAATCACCTGCCGGCTACGCCACAACCAGTTGGTGAACACTTTGGAATCACCTGCCAGGCTTGCTGGAACCACCTGCCGGTCATGCCAAAATCACCTGCGAACTACGCCAGTACCACTTGGCGGACAATGTGGAAACACCTGTCGGGCCGGCCGGAACCACATCTCAGACGTGCCAGAACCATGTGCATGAGATGCTGGAACCACACCCCGAACAGACGGAAAACACCTGCCAGACCCGTCTGAACAACCTGCCGAGCACGCCGGAGCCACCTGCTCGACTCGCCGGAACCACCTACCTGACATGCCCAAATCACCAGCCGGGTATGCCAGAACCACCTGGCGGACACTCCGGAATCATCTGCCGGACATGCCGGAACCAGCTCTCAGACACACCAGAACCACGTGCCGGAGACGCCGGAAGCACCTGCCGAGCATGCCGGAGCCACCTGCTCGACTCGCCAGAAACACCTGCCGGACATGCCAAAATCACCTGCCGGGTACGCCAGAACCACCTGGCGGACACTCCGAAATCACCTGTTGCACCTGCCGGAACCACCTCTCAGACGTGCCGGAAGCATGTGCCGGACACGCCGGAATCACTTACCGGACAGACCGGAACCACCTGCCGAGCACGCCGGAGCCACCTGTTCGACTCGCTGGAACCACCTGCCGGACAGGCCAATATCAACTGCTGGCTATGCCAGAACCACCTGGGGGACGGTCCGGAATCACCTGCCAGCCATGGCGGAACCACCTCTCAGACGTACCAGAACCACCTGACGGAGAATCTGGAAACACGTCCTGGACAGTCTGGAACCACCTGCCGGCCAAGCCTGAACCACCTGCCAAGCACAACGGAACAACCTGCCAGACACGCCAAAATCACCTGCGTGTTATGCCAGAACCACTTATAGGACTCTCTGGGATGGCCTGCCGGGCATGCCGGAACCACCTCTCAGACGTGCCAGAACCATGTGGCGGACAGTCCGGAATCACCTGTTGGGCATGCGCAACCACCTCTGAGACGTACCAGAACCACATGCCGTGCAGGCTGGAACCACCTACCGGACAGACCGGAATCACCTTTCCGGCATGCCAGAACAACCTGTCAGATGTGCCAGAAACACGTGCCGGAGACGCCGGAAGCACCTGCCAAGCACGTTGGAACCACGTGCTCAACTCGCCTGAACCACCTGCCGGACATGCCAAAATCACCTGCCGACTATGCCAGAACCACTTGGCGAACACTCCGGAATCACTTGCCGGGCATGCAGGAACCACCTCTCAGACATGCCAGAACCCCGTGCCAATGACCCCGGAAGCACCAGCCGAGCACGCCGGAACCACCTGCTCAACTCGCCAGAACCACCTGCCGATCACGCAAAAATCACCTGCCGGCTACGCCACAACCAGTTGGTGAACACTTTGGAATCACCTGCCAGGCTTGCTGGAACCACCTGCCAGTCATGCCAAAATCACCTGCCAACTACGCCAGAACCGCTTGGCGGACACTGCGGAAACACCTGTCGGGCCGGCTGGAACCACATCTCAGACGTGCCAGAAACGTTTTCATGAGATGCTGGAACCACACCCCGAACAGACGGATACCACCTGCCAGAACCGCCTGAACCACCTGCCGAGCATGCCGGAACCACCTGCTCGACTCACCGGTACCACCTCCCTGACACGCCAAAATCACCTGCTGGGTATGCCAGAACCACTTGGCGGACACTCCGGAATCATCTGCCGGACATGCCGGAACCAGCTCTCAGACACACCAGAACCAAGTGCTGGAGACGCCGGAAGCACCTGCCGAGCATGCCGGAGCCACCTGCTCGGCTCGCTAGAAACACCTGCCGGACACGCCAAAATCACCTGCCGGGTATGCCAGAACCACCTTGTGGACACTACGGAATCACCTGCCGCGCATGCCGGAAGCACGTGCCAGACACGCCGGAAACACCTACCGAACAGACCGGAACCACCTGCTGAGCACGCCGGAGCCACCTGTTCGACTCGCTGGAACCACCTGCCGGACAGGCCAATATCAACTGCTGGCTATGCCAGAACCACCTGGGGGACAGTCCGGGATCACCTGCCAGCCATGGCGGAACCACGTCTCAGACGTACCAGGACCACCTGCCGGAGAAGCTGGAAACACGTCCTGGACAGACTGGAACCACGTGACGGCCATGCCTGAACCCTCTGCCGAGCACGGCGGAACCACCTGCCGGACACGCCACAATCACCTGCAGGCTACGCCAGAACCACTTGGACGACTCTCCGAAATGACCTGCCGGGCATGTTGGAACCACCTCTCAGACCTGCCAGAAGCACGTGGCGGACAGTCCGGAATCACCTGTTGGGCATACGCAACCACCTCTGACACGTACCAGAACCACGTGCCGTGCACGCCGGAACCACCTACCGGACAGACCGGAATCAACTTTTGGGCATGCCGGAACCACCAGTCAGATGTGCCAGAAACACGTGCCGGAGACGCCGGAAGCACCTGCCGAGCACGTCGCAACCACCTGCTCAACTCGCCTGAACCACCTGCCGGACACGCCAAAATCACCTGCCCGCTACACCAGCACCACTTCGGGGACAAGCCGGAATCACGTGAGGGGCATGCCGGCACAGCCTCTCAGACTGAACCTCGTGCCGGACACCACAGAACCACCTGCCGGACAGACCGGAACCACCTGCCGGACAAGCCGGAACCACCGGCTCGACCCGCCGGAACGACCGCTGGACATGCAAAATCACCTGCCGGCTACGCCGTAAACACTTGACGAACACTCCGGAAGCACCTCCCGGGCATGCCGGAACCACCTCTCAGATATGCCAGAACCACGTGCCAATGACCCTGGAAGCACCTGCTGAGCATGCCGGAACCACCTGCTCGACTCGCCAGAACCACCTGCCAGACACGCAGAAATCACCTGCCGGCTACGCCACAACCAGTTGCGGAACACTTCGGAATCACCTGCCGGGCTTGCTGGAACCATCTGCCGGTCATGCCAAAATCACCTGCCAACTACGCCAGTACCACTTGGCGGACACTGTGGAAACACCTGTCGGGCCGGCCGGAACCACATCTCAGATGTGCCAGAACCATGTGCATGAGATGCTGGAACCACACCCCGAACAGACGGAAAACACCTGCCAGACCCGTCTGAACAACCTGCCGAGCACCTACCTGACATGCCCAAATCACCAGCCGGGTATGCCAGAACCACTTGGCGGACACTCTGGAAACATCTGCCAGACATGCCGGAACCAGCTCTCAGACACACCAGAACCACGTGCCGGATACGCCGTAAGCACCTGCCGAGCATGCCGGAGCCACCTGCTCGACTCGCCAGAAACACCTGCCGGACACGCCAAAATCACCTGCCGGGTACGCCAGAACCACCTGGCGGACACTACGGAATCAACTGCCGCGCATGCCGGAAGCACGTGCCAGACACGCCGCAAACACCTACCGGACAGACCGGAACCACCTGCCAAGAACGCCGGAGCCACCTGTTCGACTCGCTGGAACCACCTGCCGGACAGGCCAATATCAACTGCTGGCTATGCCAGAACCACCTGGGGGACAGTCCGGGATCACCTGCCAGCCATGGCGGAACCACCTCTCAGACGTACCAGAACCACATGCCGGAGAAGCTGGAAACACGTCCTGGACAGACTGGAACCACGTGACGGCCATGCCTGAACCACCTGCCGAGCACGGCGGAACCACCTGCCGGACGCGCCAAAATCACCTGCGGGCTACGCCAGAACCACTTGGACGACTCTCCCAAATGACCTGCCGGGCATGTTGGAACCACCTCTCAGACGTGCCAGAAGCACTTGGCGAACACTCCGGAATCACCTGCCGGGCATGCCGGAACCACCTCTCAGATATGCCAGAACCACCTGCCAATGACCCCGGAAGCACCTGCCGAGCACGCCGGAACCACCTGCTCGACTCGCCAGAACCACATCCCGGTCACGCAGAAATCACCTGCCCTCTACGCCACAACCAGTTGGGGAACACTTCGGAATCACCTGCCGCGATGTTGGAACCACCTCCCGGTCATGCCAAAATCACCTGCCAACTACGCCAGTACCACTTGGCGGACACTGTGGAAACACCTGTCGGGCCGGCCGGAACCACATCTCAGACGTGCCAGAACCATGTGCATGAGATGCTGGAACCACACCCCGAACAGACGGTAAACACCTGCCAGACCCGTCTGAACAACCTGCCGAGCACGCCGGAACCACCTGCTCGACTCACCGGTACCACCTCCCTGACACGCCAAAATCACCTGCTGGGTATGCCAGAATCACTTGGCGGACACTCCGGAATCATGTGCCGGACATGCCGGAACCAGCTCTCAGACACACCAGAACCAAGTGCCGGAGACGCCGGAAGCACCTGCCGAGCACGCCGGAGCCACCTGCTCGACTCGCCGGAACCACCTACCTGACATGCCAAAATCACCGGCCGGGTATGCCAGAACCACTTGGCGGACACTCCGGAATCATCTGCCGGACATGCCGGAACCAGATCTCAGACACACCAGAACCATGTGCCGGAGACGCCGGAAGCACCTGCCGAGCATGCCGGAGCCACCTGCTCGACTCGCCAGAAACACCTGCCGGACACCACAAAATCACCTGCCGGGTACGCCAGAACCACCTGGCGGACACTCTGAAATCACCTGTCGCGCATGCCGGAACCACCTCTCAGACGTGCCGGAAGCACGTGCCAGACATGCCGGAATCACCTATCGGACAGACTGGAACCACCTGCCGAGCACGCCTTAGCCACCTGTTCGACTCGCTGGAACCACCTGCCGGACACGCCGGAACCACCGGCTCGACCCGCCGGAACGACCGCTGGACATGCAAACTCACCTGCCGGCTACGCCGGAAACACTTGGCGAACACTCCGGAATCACCTGCCGGGCATGCCGGAACCACCTCTCAGATATGCCAGAACCACGTGCCAATGACCCCGGAAGCACCTGCCGAGCACGCCGGAACCACCTGCTCGACTCGCCAGAACCACCTGCCGGACACGCAAAAATCACCTGCTGGCTACGCCACAACCGGTGGGGGAACACTTCGGAATCACCTGTCGCGCATGCCGGAACCGCCTCTCAGACGTGCCGGAAGCACGTGCCGGACACGCCGGAATCACCTACCGGACAGACCGGAACCACCTGCCGAGCACGCCGGAGCCACCTGTTCGACTCACCGGTACCACCTGCTCGACTCACCGGTACCACCTGCCGGACATGCCAAAATCACCTGCCGACTATGCCAGAACCACTTGGCGGACACTCCGGAATCACTTGCCGGGCATGCAGGAACCACCTCTCTGACATGCCAGAACCCCGTGCCAATGACCCCGGAAGCACCAGCCGAGCACGCCGGAACCACCTGCTCGACTCGCCAGAACCTCCTGCCGATCACGCAAAAATCACCTGCCGGCTACGCCACAACCAGTTGGTGAACACTTTGGAATCACCTGCCAGGCTTGCTGGAACCACCTGCCGGTCATGCCAAAATCAGCTGCCAACTACGCCGGAACCGCTTGGCGGACACTGCGGAAACACCTGTCGGGCCGGCTGGAACCACATCTCAGACGTGCCAGAAACGTGTTCATGTGATGCTGGAACCACAACCCGAACAGACGGATACCACCTGCCAGAACCGCCTGAACCACCTGGCGAGCACGCCGGAACCACCTGCTCGACTCACCGGTACCACCTCCCTGACACGCCAAAATCACCTGCTGGGTATGCCAGAACCACTTGGCGGACACTCCGGAATCATCTGCCGGACATGCCGGAACCAGCTCTCAGACACACCAGAACCAAGTGCCGGAGACGCCGGAAGCACCTGCTTAGCATGCCGGAGCCACCTGCTCGACTCGCCAGAAACACCTGCCGGACACGCCAAAATCACCTGCCAGGTATGCCAGAACCACCTGGCGGACACTACGGAATCACCTGCCGCGCATGCCGGAAGCACGTGCCAGACACGCCGGAAACACCTACCGGACAGACCGGAACCACCTGCCAAGAACGCCGGAGCCACCTGTTCGACTCGCTGGAACCACCTGCCGGACAGGCCGATATCAACTGGTGGCTATGCCAGAACCACCTGGGGGACAGTCCGGGATCACCTGCCAGCCATGGCGGAACCACCTCTCAGACGTACCAGGACCACCTGCCGGAGAAGCTGGAAACACGTCCTGGACAGACTGGAACCACGTGACGGCCATGCCTGAACCACCTGCCGAGCACGGCGGAACCACCTCCCGGACACGCCAAAATCACCTGCGGGCTACGCCAGAACCACTTGGACGACTCTCCGAAATGACCTGCTGGGCATGTTGGAACCACCTCTCAGACCTGCCAGAAGCACGTGGCGGACAGTCCGGAATCACCTGTTCGGCATACGCAACCACCTCTGACACGTACCAGAACCAGGTGCCGTGCACGCCGGAACCACCTACCGGACAGACCGGAATCAACTTTTGGGCATGCCGGAACCACCTGTCAGATGTGCCAGAAACACGTGCCGGAGACGCCGGAAGCACCTGCCGAGCACGTCGCAACCACCTGCTCAACTCGCCTGAACCACCTGCCGGACACGCCAAAATCACCTGCCCGCTACACCAGCACCACTTCGGGGACAAGCCGGAATCACGTGAGGGGCATGCCGGCACAGCCTCTCAGACTGAACCTCGTGCAGGACACCACAGAAACACCTGCCGGACAGACCGGAACCACCTGCCGGACACGCCGGAAACACCGGCTCGACCCGCCGGAAGGACCTCTGGACGTGCAAAATCACCTGCCGGCTACGCCGGAAACACTTGGCGAACACTCCGGAATCACCTGCCGGGCATGCCGGAACCACCGGCTCGACCCGCCGGAACGACCGCTGGACATGCAAACTCACCTGCCGGCTACGCCGGAAACACTTGGCGAACACTCCAGAATCACCTGCCGGGCATGCCGGAACCACCTCTCAGATATGCCAGAACCACGTGCCAATGACCCCGGAAGCACCTGCCGAGCACGCCGGAACCACCTGCTCGACTCGCCAGAACCACCTGCCGGACACGCCAAAATCACCTGCCGGCTACGCCACAACCAGTTGGGGAACACTTCGGAATCAACTGCCGGGCGTGCTGGAACCACCTGCCGGTCATGCCAAAATCACCTGCCAACTACGCCAGTACCACTTGGCGAACACTGTGGAAACACCTGTCGGGCCGGCCGGAACCACATCTCAGACGTGCCAGAACCATGTGCATGAGATGCTGGAACCACACCCCGAACAGACGGAAAACACCTGCCTGACCCGTCTGAACAACCTGCCGAGCACGCCGGAGCCACCTACCTGACATGCCCAAATCACCAGCCGGGTATGCCAGAACCACTTGGCGGACACTCCGGAATCATCTGCTGGACATGCCGGAACCAGCTCTCAGACACACCAGAACCACGTGCCGGAGACGCCGGAAGCACCTGCCGAGCATGCCGGAGCCACCTGCTCGACTCGCCAGAAACACCTGCCGGACACGCCAAAATCACCTGCCGGGTACGCCAGAACCACCTGGCGGACACTCCGAAATCACCTGTCGCGCATGCCTTAACCACCTCTCAGACGTGCCGGAAGCACATGCCGGACACGCCGGAATCACCTACCGGACAGACCGGAACCACCTGCCGAGCACGCCGGAGCCACCTGTTCGACTCGCTGAAACCACCTGCCGGACAGGCCAATATCAACTGCTGGCTATGCCAGAACCACCTGGGGGACGGTCCGTAATCGCCTGCCAGCCATGGCGGAACCACCTCTCAGACGTGCCAGAACCATGTGGCGGACAGTCCGGAATCACCTGTTGGGCATGCGCAACCACCTTTGAGACGTAACAGAAACACATGCCGTGCAGGCTGGAGCCACCTACCGGACAGACCGGAATCACCTTTCGGGCATGCTGGAACCACCTGTCAGATGTGCAAGAAATACGTGCCGGAGACGCCGGAAGCACCTGCCAAGCACGTTGGAACCACCTGCTCGACTCGCCTGAACCACCTGCCGGACATGCCAAAATCACCTGCCGACTATGCCAGAACCACTTGGCGAACACTCCGGAATCACTTGCCGGGCATGCAGGAACCACCTCTCAGACATGCCAGAACCCCGTGCCAATGACCCCGGAAGCACCAGCCGAGCACGCCGGAACCACCTGCTCGACTGGCCAGAACCACCTGCCGATCACGCAAAAATCACCTACCGGCTACGCCACAACCAGTTGGGGAACACTTTGGAATCACCTGCCAGGCTTGCTGGAACCACCTGCCAGTCATGCCAAAATCACCTGCCAACTACGCCAGAACCGCTTGGCGGACACTGCGGAAACACCTGTCGGGCCGGCTGGAACCACATCTCAGACGTGCCAGAAACGTGTTCATGAGATGCTGGAACCACACCCCGAACAGACGGATACCACCTGCCAGAACCGCCTGAACCACCTGCTGAGCACGCCGGAACCACCTGCTCCACTCACCGGTACCACCTCCCTGACACGCCAAAATCACCTGCTGGGTATGCCAGAACCACTTGGCGGACACTCCGGAATCATCTGCCGGACATGCCGGAACCAGCTCTCAGACACACCAGAACCAAGTGCCGGAGACGCCGGAAGCACCTGCCGAGCATGCCGGAGCCACCTGCTCGACTCGCCAGAAACACCTGCCGGACATGCCAAAATCACCTGCCCGCTACACGAGCACCACTTCGGGGACAAGCCGGAATCACGTGAGGGGCATGCCGGCACAGCCTCTCACTCTGAACCTCGTGCCGAACACCACAGAACCACCTGCCGGACAGACCGGAACCACCTGCCGGACACGCCGGAAACACCGGCTCGACCCGCCGGAACGACAGCTGGACATGCAAACTCACCTGCCGGCTACGCCGGAAACACTTGGCGAACACTCCGGAATCACCTGCCGGGCATGCCGGAACCACCTCTCAGATATGCCAGAACCACGTGCCAATGACCCCGGAAGCACCTGCCGAGCACGCCGGAACCACCTGCTCGACTCGCCAGAACCACCTGCCGGACACGCAAAAATCACCTGCCGGCTACGCCACAACCAGTTGGGGAACACTTCGGAATCACCTGCCGGGCTTGCTGGAACCACCTGCCGGTCATGCCAAAATCACCTGCCAACTACGCCAGAACCGCTTGGCGGACACTGCGGAAACACCTGTCGGGCCGGCTGGAACCACATCTCAGACGTGCCAGAAACGTGTTCATGAGATGCTGGAACCACACCACGAACAGACGGATACCACCTGCCAGAACCGCCTGAACCACCTGCCGAGCACGCTGGAACCACCTGGTCGACTCACCGGTACCACATCACTGACACGCCAAAATCACCTGCTGGGTATGCCAGAACCACTTGTCGGACACTCCGGAATCATCTGCCGGACATGCCGGAACCAGCTCTCAGACACACCAGAACCAAGTGCCGGAGACGCCGGAAGCACCTGCCGAGCATGCCGGAGCCACCTGCTCGACTCGCCAGAAACACCTGCCGGACACGCCAAAATCACCTGCCGGGTATGCCAGAACCACCTGGCGGACACTATGGAATCACCTGCCGCGCATGCCGGAAGCACGTGCCAGACACGCCGCAAACACCTACCGGACAGACCGGAACCACCTGCCAAGAACGCCGGAGCCACCTGTTCGACTCGCTGGAACCACCTGCCGGACAGGCCAATATCAACTGCTGGCTATGCCAGAACCACCTGGGGGACAGTCCGGGATCACCTGCCAGCCATGGCGGAACCACCTCTCAGACGTACCAGAACCACCTGCCGGAGAAGCTGGAAACACGTCCTGGACAGACTGGAACCACGTGACGGCCATGCCTGAACCACCTGCCGAGCACGGCGGAACCACCTGCCGGACGCGCCAAAATCACCTGCGGGCTACGCCAGAACCACTTGGACGACTCTCCGAAATGACCTGCCTGGCATGTTGGAACCACCTCTCAGACGTGCCAGAAGCACGTGGAGGACAGTCCGGAATCACCTGTTGGGCATACGCAACCACCTCTGAGACGTACCAGAACCACGTGCCGTGCACGCCGGAACCACCTACCGGACAGACCGGAATCAACTTTTGGGCATGCCGGAACCACCAGTCAGATGTGCCAGAAACAGGTGCCGGAGACGCCGGAAGCACCTGCCGTGCACGTCGCAACCACCTGCTCAACTCGCCTGAACCACCTGCCGGACACGCCAAAATCACCTGCCCGCTACACCAGCACCACTTCGGGGACAAGCCGGAATCACGTGAGGGGCATGCCGGCACAGCCTCTCAGACTGAACCTCGTGCCGGACACCACAGAACCACATGCCGGACAGACCGGAACCACCTGCCGTACACGCCGGAACCACCGGCTCGACCCGCCGGAACGACCTCTGGACATGCAAACTCACCTGCCGGCTACGCCGGAAACACTTGGCGAACACTCCGGAATCACCTGCCGGGCATGCCGGAACCACCTCTCAGATATGCCAGAACCACGTGCCAATGACCCCGGAAGCACCTGCCGAGCACGCCGGAACCACCTGCTCGACTCGCCAGAACCACCTGCCGGACACGCAAAAATCACCTGCTGGCTACGCCACAACCGGTGGGGGAACACTTCGGAATCACCTGCCGGGCTTGCTGGAACCACCTGCCGGTCATGCCAAAATCACCTGCCAACTACGCCAGTACCACTTGGCGGACACTGTGGAAACACCTGTCGGGCCGGCCGGAACCACATCTCAAATGTGCCAGAACCATGTGCATGAGATGCTGGAACCACACCCCGAAGAGACGGAAAACACCTGCCAGACCCGTCTGAACAACCTGCCGAGCACGCCGGAGCCACCTGCTCGACTCGCCGGAACCACCTACCTGACATGCCCAAATCACCAGCCGGGTATGCCAGAACCACTTGGCGGACACTCCGGAATCATCTGCCGGACATGCCGGAACCAGCTCTCAGACACACCAGAACCACGTGCCGGAGACGCCGGAAGCACCTGCCGAGCATGCCGGAGCCACCTGCTCGACTCGCCAGAAACACCTGCCGGACTCGCCAAAATCACCTGCCGTGTACGCCAGAACCACCTGGCGGACACTCCGAAATCACCTGTCGCGCATGCCGGAACCACCTCTCAGACGTGCCGGAAGCACGTGCCGGACACGCCGGAATCACCTACCGGACAGACCGGAACCACCTGCCTAGCACGCCGGAGCCACCTGTTCGACTCGCTGGAACCACCTGCCGGACAGGCCAATATCAACTGCTGGCTATGCCAGAACCACCTGGGGGACTGTCCGGAATCACCTGCCAGCCATGGCGGAACCACCTCTCAGACGTACCAGAACCACCTGCCGGAGAAGCTGGAAACACGTCCTGGACAGTCTGGAACCACCTGCCGGCCAAGCCTGAACCACCTGCCAAGCACAACGGAACAACCTGCCAGACACGCCAAAATCACCTGCGTGTTATGCCAGAACCACTTGGAGGACTCTCTGGGATGACCTGCCGGGCATGCCGGAACCACCTCTCAGACGTGCCAGAACCATGTGGCGGACAGTCCGGAATCACCTGTTGGGCATGCGCAACCACCTCTGAGACGTACCAGAACCACATGCCGTGCAGGCTGGAACCACCTACCGGACAGACCGGAATCACCTTTCGGGCATGCCGGAACCACCTGTCAGATGTGCCAGAAACACGTGCCGGAGACGCCGGAAGCACCTGCCAAGCACGTTGGAACCACCTGCTCAACTCGCCTGAACCACCTTCCGGACATGCCAAAATCACCTGCCGACTATGCCAGAACCACTTGGCGAACACTCCGGAATCACTTGCCGGGCATGCAGGAACCACCTCTCAGACATGCCAGAACCCCGTGCCAATGACCCCGGAAGCACCAGCCGAGCACGCCGGAACCACCTGCTCGACTTGCCAGAACCACCTGCCGGACTCGGAAAAATCACCTGCCGGCTACGCCACAACCAGTTGGTGAACACTTTGGAATCACCTGCCAGGCTTGCTGGAACCACCTGCCAGTCATGCCAAAATCACCTGCCAACTATGCCAGAACCGCTTGGCGGACACTGCGGAAACACCTGTCGGGCCGGCTGGAACCACATCTCAGACGTGCCAGAAACGTGTTCATGAGATGCTGGAACCACACCCCGAACAGACGGATACCACCTGCCAGAACCGCCTGAACCACCTGCCGAGCACGCTGGAACCACCTGGTCGACTCACCGGTACCACCTCCCTGACACGCCAAAATCACCTGCTGGGTATGCCAGAACCACTTGGCGGACACTCCGGAATCATCTGCCGGACATGCCGGAACCAGTTCTCAGACACACCAGAACCAAGTGTCGGAGACGCCGGAAGCACCTGCCGAGCATGCCGGAGCCACCTGCTCGACTCGCCAGAAACACCTGCCGGACACGCCAAAATCACCTGCCGGGTATGCCAGAACCACCTGGCGGACACTACGGAATCACCTGCCGCGCTTGCCGGAAGCACGTGCCAGACACGCCGCAAACTCCTACCGGACAGACCGGAACCACCTGCCAAGAACGCCGGAGCCACTTGTTCGACTCGCTGGAACCACCTGCCGGACAGGCCAATATCAACTGCTGGCTATGCCAGAACCACCTGGGGGACAGTCCGGGATCACCTGCCAGCCATGGCGGAACCACCTCTCAGACGTACCAGAACCACCTGCCAGAGAAGCTGGAAACACGTCCTGGACAGACTGGAACCACGTGACGGCCATGCCTGAACCACCTGCCGAGCACGGCGGAACCACCTGCCAGACACGCCAAAATCACCTGCGGGCTACGCCAGAACCACTTGGACGACTCTCCGAAATGACCTGCCGGGCATGTTGGAACCACCTCTCAGACGTGCCAGAAGCACGTGGCGGACAGTCCGGAATCACCTGTTGGGCATACGCAACCACCTCTGACACGTACCAGAACCACGTGCCGTGCACGCCGGAACCACCTACCGGACAGACCGGAATCAACTTTTGGGCATGCCGGAACCACCAGTCAGATGTGCCAGAAACACGTGCCGGAGACGCCGGAAGCACCTGCCGAGCACGTCGCAACCACCTGCTCAACTCGCCTGAACCACCTGCCGGACACGCCAAAATCACCTGCCCGCTACACCAGCACCACTTCGGGGATAAGCCGGAATCACGTGAGGGGCATGCCGGCACAGCCTCTCAGACTGAACCTCGTGCCGGACACCACAGAACCACCTGCCGGACAGACCGGAACCACCTGCCGGACACGCCGGAACCACAGGCTCGACCCGCCGGAACGACCGCTGGACATGCAAAATCACCTGCCGGCTATGCCGGAAACACTTGACGAACACTCCGGAATCACCTGCCGGGCATGCGGGAACCACCTCTCAGATATGCCAGAACCACGTGACAATGACTGCGGAAGCACCTGCCGAGCACGCCGGAACCACCTGCTCGACTGGCCAGAACCACCTGCCGATCACGCAAAAATCACCTACCGGCTACGCCACAACCAGTTGGGGAACACTTTTGAATCACCTGCCAGGCTTGCTGGAACCACCAGCCAGTCATGCCAAAATCACCTGCCAACTACGCCAGAACCGCTTGGCGGACACTGCGGAAACACCTGTCGGGCCGGCTGGAACCACATCTCAGACGTGCCAGAAACGTGTTCATGAGATGCTGGAACCACACCCCGAACAGACGAATACCACCTGCCAGAACCGCCTGAACCACCTGCTGAGCACGCCGGAACCACCTGCTCGACTCACCGGTACCACCTCCCTGACACGCCAAAATCACCTGCTGGGTATGCCAGAACCACTTGGCGGACACTCCGGAATCATCTGCCGGACATGCCGGAACCAGCTCTCAGACACACCAGAACCAAGTGCCGGAGACGCCGGAAGCACCTGCCGAGCATGCCGGAGCCACCTGCTCGACTCGCCATAAACACCTGCCGGACACGCCAAAATCACCTGCCGGGTATGCCAGAACCACCTGGCGGACACTACGGAATCAACTGCCGCGCATGCCGGAAGCACGTGCCAGACACGCCGCAAACACCTACCGGACAGACCGGAACCACCTGCCAAGAACGCCGGAGCCACCTGTTCGACTCGCTGGAACCACCTGCCGGACAGGCCAATATCAACTGCTGGCTATGCCAGAACCACCTGGGGGACGGTCCGGGATCACCTGCCAGCCATGGCGGAACCACCTCTCAGACGTACCAGAACCACCTGCCGGAGAAGCTGGAAACACGTCCTGGACAGACTGGAACCACGTGACGGCCATGCCTGAACCACCTGCCGAGCACGGCGGAACCACCTGCCGGACGCGCCAAAATCACCTGCGGGCTACGCCAGAACTACTTGGACGACTCTCCCAAATGACCTGCCGGGCATGTTGGAACCACCTCTCAGACGTGCCAGAAGCACTTGGCGAACACTCCGGAATCACCTGCCGGGCATGCCGGAACCACCTCTCAGATATGACAGAACCACCTGCCAATGACCCCGGAAGCACCTGCCGAGCACGCCGGAACCACCTGCTCGACTCGCCAGAACCACCTGCCGGTCACGCAGAAATCACCTGCCCTCTACGCCACAACCAGTTGGGGAACACTTCGGAATCACCTGCCGGGATGTTGGAACCACCTCCCGGTCATGCCAAAATCACCTGCCAACTACGCCAGTACCACTTGGCGGACACTGTGGAAACACCTGTCGGGCCGGCCGGAACCACATCTCAGACGTGCCAGAACCATGTGCATGAGATTCCGGAACCACACCCCGAGAAGACGGTAGACACCTGCCAGACCCGTCTGAACAACCTGCCGAGCACGCCGGAACCACCTGCTCGACTCACCGGTACCACCTCCCTGACACGCCAAAATCACCTGCTGGGTATGCCAGAATCACTTGGCGGACACTCCGGAATCATGTGCCGGACATGCCGGAACCAGCTCTCAGACACACCAGAACCAAGTGCCGGAGACGCCGGAAGCACCTGCCGAGCACGCCGGAGCCACCTGCTCGACTCGCCGGAACCACCTACCTGACATGCCAAAATCACCGGCCGGGTATGCCAGAACCACTTGGCGGACACTCCGGAATCATCTGCCGGACATGCCGGAACCAGATCTCAGACACACCAGAACCACGTGCCGGAGACGCCGGAAGCACCTGCCGAGCATGCCGGAGCCTCCTGCTCGACTCGCCAGAAACACCTGCCGGACACCACAAAATCACCTGCCGGGTACGCCAGAACCACCTGGCGGCCACTCTGAAATCACCTGTCGCGCATGCCGGAACCACCTCTCAGACGTGCCGGAAGCCCGTGCCAGACATGCCGGAATCACCTATCGGACAGACTGGAACCACCTGCCGAGCACGCCGGAGCCACCTGTTCGACTCGCTGGAACCACCTGCCGGACACGCCGGAACCACCGGCTCGACCCGCCGGAACGACCGCTGGACATGCAAACTCACCTGCCGGCTACGCCGGAAACACTTGGCGAACACTCCGGAATCACCTGCCGGGCATGCCGGAACCACCTCTCAGATATGCCAGAACCACGTGCCAATGACCCCGGAAGCACCTGCCGAGCACGCCGGAACCATCTGCTCGACTCGCCAGAAACACCTGCCGGACACGCAAAAATCACCTGCCGGGTACGCCAGAACCACCTGGCGGACACTCCGAAATCACCTGTCGCGCATGCCGGAACCGCCTCTCAGACGTGCCGGAAGCACGTGCCGGACACGCCGGAATCACCTACCGGACAGACCGGAACCACCTGCCGAGCACGCCGGAGCCACCTGTTCGACTCGCTGGAACCACCTGCCGGACAGGCCAATATCAACTGCTGGCTATGCCAGAACCACCTGGGGGACGGTCCGGAATCACCTGCCAGCCATGGCGGAACCACCTCTCAGACGTACCAGAACCACCTGCCGGAGAAGCTGGAAACACGTCCTGGACAGTCTGGAACCACCTGCCGGCCAAGCCTGAACCACCTGCCAAGCACAACGGAACAACCTGCCAGACACGCCAAAATCACCTGCGTGTTATGCCAGAACCACTTGGAGGACTCTCTGGGATGACCTGCCGGGCATGCCGGAACCACCTCTCAGACATGCCAGAACCATGTGGCGGACAGTCCGGAATCACCTGTTGGGCATGCGCAACCACCTCTGAGACGTACCAGAACCACATGCCGTGCAGGCTGGAACCACCTACCGGACAGACCGGAATCACCTTTCGGGCATGCCGGAACCACCTGTCAGATGTGCCAGAAACACGTGCCGGAGACGCCGGAAGCACCTGCCAAGCACGTTGGAACCACCTGCTCAACTCGCCTGAACCACCTGCCGGATATGCCAAAATCACCTGCCGACTATGCCAGAACCACTGGCGAACACTCCGGAATCACTTGCAGGGCATGCAGGAACCACCTCACAGACATGCCAGAACCCCGTGCCAATGACCCCGGAAGCACCAGCCGAGCACGCCGGAACCACCTGCTCGACTCGCCAGAACCACCTGCCGATCACGCAAAAATCACCTGCCGGCTACGCCACAACCAGTTGGTGAACACTTTGGAATCACCTGTCAGGCTTGCTGGAACCACCTGCCGGTCATGCCAAAATCACCTGACAACTACGCCAGAACCGCTTGGCGGACACTGCGGAAACACCTGTCGGGCCGGCTGGAACCACATCTCAGACGTGCCAGAAACTTGTTCATGAGATGCTGGAACCACACCCCGAACAGACGGATACCACCTGCCAGAACCGCCTGAACCACCTGCCGAGCACGCCGGAACCACCTGCTCGACTCACCGGTACCACCTCCCTGACACGCCAAAATCACCTGCTGGGTATGCCAGAATCACTTGGCGGACA
This sequence comes from Equus caballus, assembly GCF_041296265.1. Lineage (NCBI taxonomy): Eukaryota > Metazoa > Chordata > Mammalia > Perissodactyla > Equidae > Equus > Equus caballus. Next base: position 7,789,143 of record NC_091700.1, on the reverse strand, counting down.
CTCCGGAATCATCTGCCGGACATGCCGGAACCAGCTCTCAGACACACCAGAACCAAGTGCCGGAGACGCCGGAAGCACCTGCCGAGCATTCCGGAGCCACCTGCTCGACTCGCCAGAAACACCTGCCGGACACGCCAAAATCACCTGCCGGGTACGCCAGAACCACCTGGCGGACACTCCGAAATCACCTGTCGCGCATGCCGGTACCACCTCTCAGAGGTGCCGGAAGCACGTGCCGGACACGCCGGAATCACCTACCGGACAGACCGGAACCACCTGCCTAGCACGCCGGAGCCACCTGTTCGACTCGCTGGAACCACCTGCCGGACAGGCCAATATCAACTGCTGGCTATGCCAGAACCACCTGGGGGACGGTCCGGAATCACCTGCCAGCCCTGGCGGAACCACCTCTCAGACGTACCAGAACCACCTGCCGGAGAAGCTGGAAACACGTCCTGGACAGACTGGAACCACGTGACGGCCATGCCTGAACCACCTGCCGAGCTGGCGGAACCACTTGCCGTACACACCAAAATCACCTGCGGGCTATGCCAGAACCACTTGGACGACTCTCCGAAATGACCTGCCGGGCATGTTGGAACCACCTCTCAGACGTGCCAGAAGCACGTGGAGGACAGTCCGGAATCACCTGTTGGGCATACGCAACCACCTCTGACACGTACCAGAACCACGTGCCGTGCACGCCGGAACCACCTACCGGACAGACCGGAATCAACTTTTGGGCATGCCGGAACCACCAGTCAGATGTGCCAGAAACAGGTGCCGGAGACGCCGGAAGCACCTGCCGTGCACGTCGCAACCACCTGCTCAACTCGCCTGAACCACCTGCCGGACACGCCAAAATCACCTGCCCGCTACACCAGCACCACTTCGGGGACAAGCCGGAATCACGTGAGGGGCATGCCGGCACAGCCTCTCAGACTGAACCTCGTGCCGGACACCACAGAACCACATGCCGGACAGACCGGAACCACCTGCCGTACACGCCGGAACCACCGGCTCGACCCGCCGGAACGACCTCTGGACATGCAAACTCACCTGCCGGCTACGCCGGAAACACTTGGCGAACACTCCGGAATCACCTGCCGGGCATGCCGGAACCACCTCTCAGATATGCCAGAACCACGTGCCAATGACCCCGGAAGCACCTGCCGAGCACGCCGGAACCACCTGCTCGACTCGCCAGAACCACCTGCCGGACACGCAAAAATCACCTGCTGGCTACGCCACAACCGGTGGGGGAACACTTCGGAATCACCTGCCGGGCTTGCTGGAACCACCTGCCGGTCATGCCAAAATCACCTGCCAACTACGCCAGTACCACTTGGCGGACACTGTGGAAACACCTGTCGGGCCGGCCGGAACCACATCTCAAATGTGCCAGAACCATGTGCATGAGATGCTGGAACCACACCCCGAAGAGACGGAAAACACCTGCCAGACCCGTCTGAACAACCTGCCGAGCACGCCGGAGCCACCTGCTCGACTCGCCGGAACCACCTACCTGACATGCCCAAATCACCAGCCGGGTATGCCAGAACCACTTGGCGGACACTCCGGAATCATCTGCCGGACATGCCGGAACCAGCTCTCAGACACACCAGAACCACGTGCCGGAGACGCCGGAAGCACCTGCCGAGCATGCCGGAGCCACCTGCTCGACTCGCCAGAAACACCTGCCGGACTCGCCAAAATCACCTGCCGGGTACGCCAGAACCACCTGGCGGACACTCCGAAATCACCTGTCGCGCATGCCGGAACCACCTCTCAGACGTGCCGGAAGCACGTGCCGGACACGCCAGAATCACCTACCGGACAGACCGGAACCACCTGCCTAGCACGCCGGAGCCACCTGTTCGACTCGCTGGAACCACCTGCCGGACAGGCCAATATCAACTGCTGGCTATGCCAGAACCACCTGGGGGACTGTCCGGAATCACCTGCCAGCCATGGCGGAACCACCTCTCAGACGTACCAGAACCACCTGCCGGAGAAGCTGGAAACACGTCCTGGACAGTCTGGAACCACCTGCCGGCCAAGCCTGAACCACCTGCCAAGCACAACGGAACAACCTGCCAGACACGCCAAAATCACCTGCGTGTTATGCCAGAACCACTTGGAGGACTCTCTGGGATGACCTGCCGGGCATGCCGGAACCACCTCTCAGACATGCCAGAACCATGTGGCGGACAGTCCGGAATCACCTGTTGGGCATGCGCAACCACCTCTGAGACGTACCAGAACCACATGCCGTGCAGGCTGGAACCACCTACCGGACAGACCGGAATCACCTTTCGGGCATGCCGGAACCACCTGTCAGATGTGCCAGAAACACGTGCCGGAGACGCCGGAAGCACCTGCCAAGCACGTTGGAACCACCTGCTCAACTCGCCTGAACCACCTGCCGGACATGCCAAAATCACCTGCCGACTATGCCAGAACCACTTGGCGAACACTCCGAAATCACTTGCCGGGCATGCAGGAACCACCTCTCAGACATGCCAGAACCCCGTGCCAATGACCCCGGAAGCACCAGCCGAGCACGCCGGAACCACCTGCTCGACTTGCCAGAACCACCTGCCGGACTCGGAAAAATCACCTGCCGGCTACGCCACAACCAGTTGGTGAACACTTTGGAATCACCTGCCAGGCTTGCTGGAACCACCTGCCAGTCATGCCAAAATCACCTGCCAACTATGCCAGAACCGCTTGGCGGACACTGCGGAAACACCTGTCGGGCCGGCTGGAACCACATCTCAGACGTGCCAGAAACGTGTTCATGAGATGCTGGAACCACACCCCGAACAGACGGATACCACCTGCCAGAACCGCCTGAACCACCTGCCGAGCACGCTGGAACCACCTGGTCGACTCACCGGTACCACCTCCCTGACACGCCAAAATCACCTGCTGGGTATGCCAGAACCACTTGGCGGACACTTCGGAATCATCTGCCGGACATGCCGGAACCAGTTCTCAGACACACCAGAACCAAGTGTCGGAGACGCCGGAAGCACCTGCCGAGCATTCCGGAGCCACCTGCTCGACTCGCCAGAAACACCTGCCGGACACGCCAAAATCACCTGCCGGGTATGCCAGAACCACCTGGCGGACACTACGGAATCACCTGCCGCGCATGCCGGAAGCACGTGCCAGACACGCCGCAAACTCCTACCGGACAGACCGGAACCACCTGCCAAGAACGCCGGAGCCACCTGTTCGACTCGCTGGAACCACCTGCCGGACAGGCCAATATCAACTGCTGGCTATGCCAGAACCACCTGGTGGACAGTCCGGGATCACCTGCCAGCCATGGCGGAACCACCTCTCAGACGTACCAGAACCACCTGCCAGAGAAGCTGGAAACACGTCCTGGACAGACTGGAACCACGTGACGGCCATGCCTGAACCACCTGCCGAGCACGGCGGAACCACCTGCCAGACACGCCAAAATCACCTGCGGGCTACGCCAGAACCACTTGGACGACTCTCCGAAATGACCTGCCGCGCATGTTGGAACCACCTCTCAGACGTGCCAGAAGCACGTGGCGGACAGTCCGGAATCACCTGTTGGGCATACGCAACCACCTCTGACACGTACCAGAACCACGTGCCGTGCACGCCGGAACCACCTACCGGACAGACCGGAATCAACTTTTGGGCATGCCGGAACCACCAGTCAGATGTGCCAGAAACACGTGCCGGAGACGCCGGAAGCACCTGCCGAGCACGTCGCAACCACCTGCTCAACTCGCCTGAACCACCTGCCGGACACGCCAAAATCACCTGCCCGCTACACCAGCACCACTTCGGGGATAAGCCGGAATCACGTGAGGGGCATGCCGGCACAGCCTCTCAGACTGAACCTCGTGCCGGACACCACAGAACCACCTGCCGGACAGACCGGAACCACCTGCCGGACACGCCGGAACCACCGGCTCGACCCGCCGGAACGACCGCTGGACATGCAAAATCACCTGCCGGCTATGCCGGAAACACTTGACGAACACTCCGGAATCACCTGCCGGGCATGCGGGAACCACCTCTCAGATATGCCAGAACCACGTGACAATGACTGCGGAAGCACCTGCCGAGCACGCCGGAACCACCTGCTCGACTGGCCAGAACCACCTGCCGATCACGCAAAAATCACCTACCGGCTACGCCACAACCAGTTGGGGAACACTTTGGAATCACCTGCCAGGCTTGCTGGAACCACCAGCCAGTCATGCCAAAATCACCTGCCAACTACGCCAGAACCGCTTGGCGGACACTGCGGAAACACCTGTCGGGCCGGCTGGAACCACATCTCAGACGTGCCAGAAACGTGTTCATGAGATGCTGGAACCACACCCCGAACAGACGAATACCACCTGCCAGAACCGCCTGAACCACCTGCTGAGCACGCCGGAACCACCTGCTCGACTCACCGGTACCACCTCCCTGACACGCCAAAATCACCTGCTGGGTATGCCAGAACCACTTGGCGGACACTCCGGAATCATCTGCCGGACATGCCGGAACCAGCTCTCAGACACACCAGAACCAAGTGCCGGAGACGCCGGAAGCACCTGCCGAGCATGCCGGAGCCACCTGCTCGACTCGCCATAAACACCTGCCGGACACGCCAAAATCACCTGCCGGGTATGCCAGAACCACCTGGCGGACACTACGGAATCAACTGCCGCGCATGCCGGAAGCACGTGCCAGACACGCCGCAAACACCTACCGGACAGACCGGAACCACCTGCCAAGAACGCCGGAGCCACCTGTTCGACTCGCTGGAACCACCTGCCGGACAGGCCAATATCAACTGCTGGCTATGCCAGAACCACCTGGGGGACAGTCCGGGATCACCTGCCAGCCATGGCGGAACCACCTCTCAGACGTACCAGAACCACCTGCCGGAGAAGCTGGAAACACGTCCTGGACAGACTGGAACCACGTGACGGCCATGCCTGAACCACCTGCCGAGCACGGCGGAACCACCTGCCGGACGCGCCAAAATCACCTGCGGGCTACGCCAGAACTACTTGGACGACTCTCCCAAATGACCTGCCGGGCATGTTGGAACCACCTCTCAGACGTGCCAGAAGCACTTGGCGAACACTCCGGAATCACCTGCCGGGCATGCCGGAACCACCTCTCAGATATGCCAGAACCACCTGCCAATGACCCCGGAAGCACCTGCCGAGCACGCCGGAACCACCTGCTCGACTCGCCAGAACCACCTGCCGGTCACGCAGAAATCACCTGCCCTCTACGCCACAACCAGTTGGGGAACACTTCGGAATCACCTGCCGGGATGTTGGAACCACCTCCCGGTCATGCCAAAATCACCTGCCAACTACGCCAGTACCACTTGGCGGACACTGTGGAAACACCTGTCGGGCCGGCCGGAACCACATCTCAGACGTGCCAGAACCATGTGCATGAGATTCCGGAACCACACCCCGAGAAGACGGTAAACACCTGCCAGACCCGTCTGAACAACCTGCCGAGCACGCCGGAACCACCTGCTCGACTCACCGGTACCACCTCCCTGACATGCCAAAATCACCTGCTGGGTATGCCAGAATCACTTGGCGGACACTCCGGAATCATGTGCCGGACATGCCGGAACCAGCTCTCAGACACACCAGAACCAAGTGCCGGAGACGCCGGAAGCACCTGCCGAGCACGCCGGAGCCACCTGCTCGACTCGCCGGAACCACCTACCTGACATGCCAAAATCACCGGCCGGGTATGCCAGAACCACTTGGCGGACACTCCGGAATCATCTGCCGGACATGCCGGAACCAGATCTCAGACACACCAGAACCACGTGCCGGAGACGCCGGAAGCACCTGCCGAGCATGCCGGAGCCTCCTGCTCGACGCGCCAGAAACACCTGCCGGACACCACAAAATCACCTGCCGGGTACGCCAGAACCACCTGGCGGCCACTCTGAAATCACCTGTCGCGCATGCCGGAACCACCTCTCAGACGTGCCGGAAGCCCGTGCCAGACATGCCGGAATCACCTATCGGACAGACTGGAACCACCTGCCGAGCACTCCGGAGCCACCTGTTCGACTCGCTGGAACCACCTGCCGGACACGCCGGAACCACCGGCTCGACCCGCCGGAACGACCGCTGGACATGCAAACTCACCTGACGGCTACGCCGGAAACACTTGGCGAACACTCCGGAATCACCTGCCGGGCATGCCGGAACCACCTCTCAGATATGCCAGAACCACGTGCCAATGACCCCAGAAGCACCTGCCGAGCACGCCGGAACCATCTGCTCGACTCGCCAGAAACACCTGCCGGACACGCAAAAATCACCTGCCGGGTACGCCAGAACCACCTGGCGGACACTCCGAAATCACCTGTCGCGCATGCCGGAACCGCCTCTCAGACGTGCCGGAAGCACGTGCCGGACACGCCGGAATCACCTACCGGACAGACCGGAACCACCTGCCGAGCACGCCGGAGCCACCTGTTCGACTCGCTGGAACCACCTGCCGGACAGGCCAATATCAACTGCTGGCTATGCCAGAACCACCTGGGGGACGGTCCGGAATCACCTGCCAGCCATGGCGGAACCACCTCTCAGACGTACCAGAACCACCTGCCGGAGAAGCTGGAAACACGTCCTGGACAGTCTGGAACCACCTGCCGGCCAAGCCTGAACCACCTGCCAAGCACAACGGAACAACCTGCCAGACACGCCAAAATCACCTGCGTGTTATGCCAGAACCACTTGGAGGACTCTCTGGGATGACCTGCCGGGCATGCCGGAACCACCTCTCAGACATGCCAGAACCATGTGGCGGACAGTCCGGAATCACCTGTTGGGCATGCGCAACCACCTCTGAGACGTACCAGAACCACATGCCGTGCAGGCTGGAACCACCTACCGGACAGACCGGAATCACCTTTCGGGCATGCCGGAACCACCTGTCAGATGTGCCAGAAACACGTGCCGGAGACGCCGGAAGCACCTGCCAAGCACGTTGGAACCACCTGCTCAACTCGCCTGAACCACCTGCCGGATATGCCAAAATCACCTGCCGACTATGCCAGAACCACTGGCGAACACTCCGGAATCACTTGCAGGGCATGCAGGAACCACCTCACAGACATGCCAGAACCCCGTGCCAATGACCCCGGAAGCACCAGCCGAGCACGCCGGAACCACCAGCTCGACTCGCCAGAACCACCTGCCGATCACGCAAAAATCACCTGCCGGCTACGCCACAACCAGTTGGTGAACACTTTGGAATCACCTGTCAGGCTTGCTGGAACCACCTGCCGGTCATGCCAAAATCAACTGACAACTACGCCAGAACCGCTTGGCGGACACTGCGGAAACACCTGTCGGGCCGGCTGGAACCACATCTCAGACGTGCCAGAAACTTGTTCATGAGATGCTGGAACCACACCCCGAACAGACGGATACCACCTGCCAGAACCGCCTGAACCACCTGCCGAGCACGCCGGAACCACCTGCTCGACTCACCGGTACCACCTCCCTGACACGCCAAAATCACCTGCTGGGTATGCCAGAATCACTTGGCGGACACTCCGGAATCATCTGCCGGACATGCCGGAACCAGCTCTCAGACACACCAGAACCAAGTGCCGGAGACGCCGGAAGCACCTGCCGAGCATGCCGGAGCCACCTGCTCGACTCGCCAGAAACACCTGCCGGACACGCCAAAATCACCTGCCGGGTACGCCAGAACCACCTGGCGGACACTCCGAAATCACCTGTCGCGCATGCCGGTACCACCTCTCAGAGGTGCCGGAAGCACGTGCCGGACACGCCGGAATCACCTACCGGACAGACCGGAACCACCTGCCGAGCACGCCGGAGCCACCTGTTCGACTCGCTGGAACCACCTGCCGGACAGGCCAATATCAACTGCTGGCTATGCCAGACCCACCAGGGGGACGGTCCGGAATCACCTGCCAGCCATGGCAGAACCACCTCTCTGACGTACCAGAACCACCTGCCGGAGAAGCTGGAAACACGTCCTGGACAGACTGGAACCACGTGACGGCCATGCCTGAACCACCTGCCGAGCTGGCGGAACCACTTGCCGTACACACCAAAATCACCTGCGGGCTATGCCAGAACCACTTGGACGACTCTCCGAAATGACCTGCCGGGCATGTTGGAACCACCTCTCAGACGTGCCAGAAGCACGTGGAGGACAGTCCGGAATCACCTGTTGGGCATACGCAACCACCTCTGACACGTACCAGAACCACGTGCCGTGCACGCCGGAACCACCTACCGGACAGACCGGAATCAACTTTTGGGCATGCCGGAACCACCAGTCAGATGTGCCAGAAACAGGTGCCGGAGACGCCGGAAGCACCTGCCGTGCACGTCGCAGCCACCTGCTCAACTCGCCTGAACCACCTGCCGGACACGCCAAAATCACCTGCCCGCTACACCAGCACCACTTCGGGGACAAGCCGGAATCACGTGAGGGGCATGCCGGCACAGCCTCTCAGACTGAACCTCGTGCCGGACACCACAGAACCACATGCCGGACAGACCGGAACCACCTGCCGGACACGCCGGAACCACTGGCTCGACCCGCCGGAACGACCTCTGGACATGCAAACTCACCTGCCGGCTACGCCGGAAACACTTGGCGAACACTCCGGAATCACCTGCCGGGCATGCCGGAACCACCTCTCAGATATGCCAGAACCACGTGCCAATGACCCCGGAAGCACCTGCCGAGCACGCCGGAACCACCTGCTCGACTCGCCAGAACCACCTCACGGATACGCAAAAATCACCTGCCGGCTACGCCACAACCAGTTGGGGAACACTTCGGAATCACCTGCCGGGCTTGCTGGAACCACCTGCCGGTCATGCCAAAATCACCTGCCAACTACGCCAGTACCACTTGGCGGACACTGTGGAAACACCTGTCGGGCCGGCCGGAACCACATCTCAGACGTGCCAGAACCATGTGCATGAGATGCTGGAACCACACCCCGAACAGACGGAAAACACCTGCCAGACCCGTCTGAACAACCTGCCGAGCACGCCGGAGCCACCTGCTCGACTCGCCGGAACCACCTACCTGACATACGCAAATCACCAGCCGGGTATGCCAGAACCACTTGGTGGACACTCCGGAATCATCTGCCGGACATGCCGGAACCAGCTCTCAGACACAGCAGAACCATGTGCCGGAGACGCCGGAAGCACCTGCCGAGCATGCCGGAACAACCTGCTCGACTCGCCAGAAACACCTGCCGGACACGCCAAAATCACCTGCCGGGTACGCCAGAACCACCTGGCGGACACTCCGAAATCACCTGTCGCGCATGAAAAACCACCTCTAAGACGTGCCGGAAGCACGTGCCGGACACGCCGGAATCACCTACCGGACAGACCGGAACCACCTGCCGAGCACGCCGGAACCACCTGCTCGTCTCACGGGTACCACCTCCATGACACGACAAAATCTCCTGCTGGGTATGCCAGAACCACTTGGCGGACACTCCGGAATCATCTGCTGGACATGCCGGAACCAGCTCTCAGACACACCAGAACCAAGTGCCGGAGACGCCGGAAGCACCTGCCGAGCACGCCGGAGCCACCTGCTCGACTCGCCAGAAACACCTGCCGGACAGCCAAAATCACCTGCCGGGTACGCCAGAACCACCTGGCGGACACTACGGAATCACCTGTCGCGCATGCCGGAACCACCTCTCAGACGTGCCGGAAGCACGTGCCAGACATGCCGGAATCACCTACCGGACAGAGTGGAACCACCTGCCGAGCACGCCGGAGCCACCTGCTCGACTCGCCAGAAACACCTGCCGGACACGCCATAATCACCTGCAGGGTAGGCCACAACCACCTGGCGGACACTAAGGAATCACCTGCCGCACATGCCGGAACCACCTCTCAGACGTGTCGGAAGCACGTGCCAGACACGCCGGAAACACCTACCGGACAGACCGGAACCACCTGCCATGAACGCCGGAGCCACCTGTTCGACTCGCTGGAACCACCTGCCGGACAGGCCAATATCAACTGCTGGCTATGCCAGAACCACCTGGGGGACAGTCCGGGATCACCTGCCAGCCATGGCGGAACCACCTCTCAGACGTACCAGAACCACCTGCCGGAGAAGCTGGAAACACGTCCTGGACAGACTGGAACCACGTGACGGCCATGCCTGAACCACCTGCCGAGCACGGCGGAACCACCTGCCGGACACGCCGAAATCACCTGCGGGCTACGCCAGAACCACTTGGACGACTCTCCGAAATGACCTGCCGGGCATGTTGGAACCACCTCTCAGACGTGCCAGAAGCACGTGGCGGACAGTCTAGAATCACCTGTTGGGCATACGCAACCACCTCTGACACGTACCAGAACCACGTGCCGTGCATGCCGGAACCAGCTACCGGACAGACCGGAATCCACTTTTGGGCATGCCGGAACCACCAGTCAGATGTGCCAGAAACACGTGCCGGAGATGCCGGAAGCACCTGCCGACCACGTCGCAACCACCTGCTCAACTCGCCTGAACCACCTGCCGGACACGCCAAAATCAACTGCCCGCTACACCAGCACCACTTCGGGGACAAGCCGAAATCACGTGAGGGGCATGCCGGCACAGCCTCTCAGACTGAACCTCGTGCCGGACACCACAGAACCACCTGCCGGACACGCCGGAACCACCGGCTCGACCCGCCGGAACGACCGCTGGACATGCAAACTCACCTGCCGGCTATGCCGGAAGCACTTGGCAAACACTCCGGAATCACCTGCCGGGCATGCCGGAACCACCTCTCAGACGTGCCAGAACCATGTGGCGGACAGTCCGGAATCATCTGCCGGACATGCCGGAACCAGCTCTCAGACACACCAGAACCAAGTGCTGGAGACGCCGGAAGCACCTGCCGAGCATGCCGGAGCCACCTGCTCGGCTCGCTAGAAACACCTGCCGGACACGCCAAAATCACCTGCCGGGTATGCCAGAACCACCTGGTGGACATTACGGAATCACCTGCCGCGCATGCCGGAAGCACGTGCCAGACACGCCGGAAACACCTACCGAACAAACCGGAACCACCTGCCGAGCACGCCGGAGCCACCTGTTCGACTCGCTGGAACCACCTGCCGGACAGGCCGATATCAACTGGTGGCTATGCCAGAACCACCTGGGGGACAGTCCGGGATCACCTGCCAGCCATGGCGGAACCACCTCTCAGACGTACCAGGACCACCTGCCGGAGAAGCTGGAAACACGTCCTGGACAGACTGGAACCACGTGACGGCCATGCCTGAACCACCGGCCGAGCACGGCGGAACCACCTGCCGGACACGCCAAAATCACCTGCAGGCTACGCCAGAACCACTTGGACGACTCTCCGAAATGACCTGCCGGGAATGTTGGAACCACCTCTCAGACCTGCCAGAAGCACGTGGCGGACAGTCCGGAATCACCTGTTGGGCATACGCAACCACCTCTGACACGTACCAGAACCACGTGCCGTGCACGCCGGAACCACCTACCGGACAGACCGGAATCAACTTTTGGGCATGCCGGAACCACCAGTCAGATGTGCCAGAAACACGTGCCGGAGACGCCGGAAGCACCTGCCGAGCACGTCGCAACCACCTGCTCAACTCGCCTGAACCACCTGCCGGACACGCCAAAATCACCTGCCCGCTACACCAGCACCAGTTCGGGGACAAGCCGGAATCACGTGAGGGGCATGCCGGCACAGCCTCTCAGACTGAACCTCGTGCCGGACACCACAGAACCACCTGCCGGACAGACCGGAACCACCTGCCGGACAAGCCGGAACCACCGGCTCGACCCGCCGGAACGACCGCTGGACATGCAAAATCACCTGCCGGCTACGCCGGAAACACTTGACGAACACTCCGGAATCACCTCCCGGGCATGCCGGAACCACCTCTCAGATATGCCAGAACCACGTGCCAATGACCCTGGAAGCACCTGCTGAGCATGCCGGAACCACCTGCTCGACTCGCCAGAGCCACCTGCCGGACACGCAGAAATCACCTGCCGGCTACGCCACAACCAGTTGGGGAACACTTCGGAATCACCTGCCGGGCTTGCTGGAACCATCTGCCGGTCATGCCAAAATCACCTGCCAACTACGCCAGTACCACTTGGCGGACACTGTGGAAACACCTGTCGGGCCGGCCGGAACCACATCTCAGACGTGCCAGAACCATGTGCATGAGATGCTGGAACCACACCCCGAACAGACGGAAAACACCTGCCAGACCCGTCTGAACAACCTGCCGAGCACCTACCTGACATGCCCAAATCACCAGCCGGGTATGCCAGAACCACTTGGCGGACACTCTGGAATCATCTGCCGGACATGCCGGAACCAGCTCTCAGACACACCAGAACCACGTGCCGGATACGCCGTAAGCACCTGCCGAGCATGCCGGAGCCACCTGCTCGACTCGCCAGAAACACCAGCCGATCATTCAAAAATCACCTGCCGGCTACGCCACAACCATTTGGTGAACACTTTGGAATCACCTGCCAGGCTTGCTGGAACCACCTGCCGGTCATGCCAAAATCACCTGACAACTACGCCAGAACCGCTTGGCGGACACTGCGGAAACACCTTTCGGGCCGGCTGGAACCACATCTCAGACCTGCCAGAAACGTGTTCATGAGATGCTGGAACCACACCCCAAACAGACGGATACCACCTGCCAGAACCGCCTGAACCACCTGCCGAGCACGCCGGAACCACCTGCTCGACTCACCGGTACCACCTCCCTGACACGCCAAAATCACCTGCTGGGTATGCCAGAACCACTTGGCGGACACTCCGGAATCATCTGCCGGACATGCCGGAACCAGCTCTCAGACACACCAGAACCAAGTGCCGGAGACGCCGGAAGCACCTGGCGAGCATGCCGGAGCCACCTGCTCGACTCGCCAGAAACACCTGCCGGACACGCCAAAATCACCTGCCGGGTATGCCAGAACCACCTGGCGGACACTACGGAATCACCTGCCGCGCATGCCGGAACCACCTCTCAGACGTGCCAGAAGCACGTGCCAGACACGCCGGAAACACCTACCGGACAGACCGGAATCACCTGCCAAGAACGCTGGAGCCACCTGTTGGGTTCGCTGGAACCACCTGCCGGACAGGCCAATATCAACTGCTGGCTATGCCAGAACCACCTGGGGGACAGTCCGGGATCACCTGCCAGCCATGGCGGAACCACCTCTCAGACGTACCAGAACCACCTGCCGGAGAAGCTGGAAACACGTCCTGGACAGACTGGAACCACGTGACGGCCATGCCTGAACCACCTGCCGAGCACGGCGGAACCACCTGCCGGACACGCCAAAATCACCTGAGGGCTACGCCAGAACCACTTGGGCGACTCTCCGAAATGACCTGCCGGGCATGTTAGAACCACCTCTCAGACGTTCCAGAAGCACGTGGCCGACAGTCCGGAATCACCTGTTGGGCATACGCAACCACCTCTGAGACGTACCAGAACCACGTGCCGTGCACGCCGGAACCACCTACCGGACAGACCGGAATCAACTTTTGGGCATGCCGGAACCACCAGTCAAATGTGCCAGAAACACTTGCCGGAGACGCCGGAAGCACCTGCCGAGCACGTCGCAACCACCTGTTCAACTCGCCTGAACCACCTGCCAGACACGCCAAAATCACCTGCCCGCTACTCCAGCACCACTTCGGGGACAAGCCGGAATCACGTGAGGGGCATGCCGGCACAGCCTCTCAGACTGAACCTCGTGCCGGACACCACAGAACCACCTGCCGGACAGACCGGAACCACGTGCCGGACACGCCGGAACCACCGGCTCGACCCGCCGGAACGACCGCTGGACATGCAAACTCACCTGCCGGCTACGCCGGAAACACTTGGCGAACACTCCAGAATCACCTGCCGGGCATGCCGGAACCACCTCTCAGATATGCCAGAACCACGTGCCAATGACCCCGGAAGCACCTGCCGAGCACGCCGGAACCACCTGCTCGACTCGCCAGAACCACCTGCCGGACACGCCAAAATCACCTGCCGGCTACGCCACAACCAGTTGGGGAACACTTCGGAATCAACTGCCGGGCGTGCTGGAACCACCTGCCGGTCATGCCAAAATCACCTGCCAAGTACGCCAGTACCACTTGGCGAACACTGTGGAAACACCTGTCGGGCCGGCCGGAACCACATCTCAGACGTGCCAGAACCATGTGCATGAGATGCTGGAACCACACCCCGAACAGACGGAAAACACCTGCCTGACCCGTCTGAACAACCTGCCGAGCACGCCGGAGCCACCTACCTGACATGCCCAAATCACCAGCAGGGTATGCCAGAACCACTTGGCGGACACTCCGGAATCATCTGCTGGACATGTCGGAACCAGCTCTCAGACACACCAGAACCACGTGCCGGAGACGCCGGAAGCACCTGCCCAGCATGCCGGAGCCACCTGCTCGACTCGCCAGAAACACCTGCCGGACACGCCAAAATCACCTGCCGGGTACGCCAGAACCACCTGGCGGACACTCCGAAATCACCTGTCGCGCATGCCTTAACCACCTCTCAGACGTGCCGGAAGCACATGCCGGACACGCCGGAATCACCTACCGGACAGACCGGAACCACCTGCCGAGCACGCCGGAGCCACCTGTTCGACTCGCTGAAACCACCTGCCGGACAGGCCAATATCAACTGCTGGCTATGCCAGAACCACCTGGGGGACGGTCCGGAATCGCCTGCCAGCCATGGCGGAACCACCTCTCAGACGTGCCAGAACCATGTGGCGGACAGTCCGGAATCACCTGTTGGGCATGCGCAACCACCTTTGAGACGTAAAAGAACCACATGCCGTGCAGGCTGGAGCCACCTACCAGACAGACCGGAATCACCTTTCGGGCATGCCGGAACCACCTGTCAGATGTGCGAGAAATACGTGCCGGAGACGCCGGAAGCACCTGCCAAGCACGTTGGAACCACCTGCTCAACTCGCCTGAACCACCTGCCGGACATGCCAAAATCACCTGCCGACTATGCCAGAACCACTTGGCGAACACTCCGGAATCACTTGCCGGGCATGCAGGAACCACCTCTCAGACATGCCAGAACCCCGTGCCAATGACCCCGGAAGCACCAGCCGAGCACGCCGGAACCACCTGCTCGACTGGCCA
This sequence comes from Equus caballus, assembly GCF_041296265.1. Taxonomy (NCBI): domain Eukaryota; kingdom Metazoa; phylum Chordata; class Mammalia; order Perissodactyla; family Equidae; genus Equus; species Equus caballus. The sequence goes on along the minus strand of NC_091700.1, from coordinate 7,773,896 downwards.
GAACCACCTGCCCATCACGCAAAAATCACCTACCGGCTACGCCACAACCAGTTGGGGAACTCTTTGGAATCACCTGCCAGGCTTGCTGGAACCACCAGCCAGTCATGCCAAAATCACCTGCCAACTACGCCAGAACCACTTGGCGGACACTGCGGAAACACCTGTCGGGCCGGCCGGAACCACATCTCAGACGTGCCAGAACCATGTGCATGAGATGCGGGAACCACACCCCGAACAGACGGAAAACACCTGCCAGACCCGTCTGAACAACCTGCCGAGCACGCCGGAGCCACCTGCTCGACTCGCCGGAACCACCTACCTGACATGCCCAAATCACCAGCCGGGTATGCCAGAACCACCTGGCGGACACTCCGGAATCATCTGCCGGACATGCTGGAACCAGCTCTCAGACACACCAGAACCACGTGCCGGAGACGCCGGAAGCACCTGCCGAGCATGCCGGAGCCACCTGCTCGACTCGCCAGAAACACCTGCCGGACATGCCAAAATCACCTGCCGGGTACGCCAGAACCACCTGGCGGACACTCCGAAATCACCTGTTGCACCTGCCGGAACCACCTCTCAGACGTGCCGGAAGCACGTGCCGGACACGCCGGAATCACTTACCGGACAGACCGGAACCACCTGCCGAGCACGCCGGAGCCACCTGTTCGACTCGCTGGAACCACCTGCCGGACAGGCCAATATCAACTGCTGGCTATGCCAGAACCACCTGGGGGACGGTCCGGAATCACCTGCCAGCCATGGCGGAACCACCTCTCAGACGTACCAGAACCACCTGACGGAGAATCTGGAAACACGTCCTGGACAGTCTGGAACCACCTGCCGGCCAAGCCTGAACCACCTGCCAAGCACAACGGAACAACCTGCCAGACACGCCCAAATCACCTGCGTGTTATGCCAGAACCACTTATAGGACTCTCTGGGATGGCCTGCCGGGCATGCCGGAACCACCTCTCAGACGTGCCAGAACCATGTGGCGGACAGTCCGGAATCACCTGTTGGGCATGCGCAACCACCTCTGAGACGTACCAGAACCACCTGCCGTGCAGGCTGGAACCACCTACCGGACAGACCGGAATCACCTTTCGGGCATGCCGGAACCACCTGTCAGATGTGCCAGAAACACGTGCCGGAGACGCCGGAAGCACCTGCCAAGCACGTTGGAACCACGTGCTCAACTCGCCTGAACCACCTGCCGGACATGCCAAAATCACCTGCCGACTATGCCAGAACCACTTGGCGAACACTCCGGAATCACTTGCCGGGCATGCAGGAACCACCTCTCAGACATGCCAGAACCCCGTGCCAATGACCCCGGAAGCACCAGCCGAGCACGCCGGAACCACCTGCTCAACTCGCCAGAACCACCTGCCGAGCACGCAAAAATCACCTGCCGGCTACGCCACAACCAGTTGGTGAACACTTTGGAATCACCTGCCAGGCTTGCTGGAACCACCTGCCAGTCATGCCAAAATCACCTGCCAACTACGCCAGAACCGCTTGGCGGACACTGCGGAAACACCTGTCGGGCCGGCTGGAACCACATCTCAGACGTGCCAGAAACGTTTTCATGAGATGCTGGAACCACACCCCGAACAGACGGATACCACCTGCCAGAACCGCCTGAACCACCTGCCGAGCACGCTGGAACCACCTGGTCGACTCACCGGTACCACCTCCCTGACACGCCAAAATCACCTGCTGGGTATGCCAGAACCACTTGGCGGACACTCCGGAATCATCTGCCGGACATGCCGGAACCAGCTCTCAGACACACCAGAACCAAGTGCTGGAGACGCCGGAAGCACGTGCCGAGCATGCCGGAGCCACCTGCTCGGCTCGCTAGAAACACCTGCCGGACACGCCAAAATCACCTGCCGGGTATGCCAGAACCACCTTGTGGACACTACGGAATCACCTGCCGCGCATGCCGGAAGCACGTGCCAGACACGCCGGAAACACCTACCGAACAGACCGGAACCACCTGCCGAGCACGCCGGAGCCACCTGTTCGACTCGCTGGAACCACCTGCCGGACAGGCCAATATCAACTGCTGGCTATGCCAGAACCACCTGGGGGACAGTCCGGGATCACCTGCCAGCCATGGCGGAACCACCTCTCAGACGTACCAGGACCACCTGCCGGAGAAGCTGGAAACACGTCCTGGACAGACTGGAACCACGTGACGGCCATGCCTGAACCACCTGCCGAGCACGGCGGAACCACCTGCCGGACACGCCAAAATCACCTGCAGGCTACGCCAGAACCACTTGGACGACTCTCCGAAATGACCTGCCGGGCATGTTGGAACCACCTCTCAGACCTGCCAGAAGCACGTGGCGGACAGTCCGGAATCACCTGTTGGGCATACGCAACCACCTCTGACACGTACCAGAACCACGTGCCGTGCACGCCGGAACCACCTACCGGACAGACCGGAATCAACTTTTGGGCATGCCGGAACCACCAGTCAGATGTGCCAGAAACACGTGCCGGAGACGCCGGAAGCACCTGCCGAGCACGTCGCAACCACCTGCTCAACTCGCCTGAACCACCTGCCGGACACGCCAAAATCACCTGCCCGCTACACCAGCACCAGTTCGGGGACAAGCCGGAATCACGTGAGGGGCATGCCGGCACAGCCTCTCAGACTGAACCTCGTGCCGGACACCACAGAACCACCTGCCGGACAGAGCGGAACCACCTGCCGGACAAGCCGGAACCACCGGCTCGACCCGCCGGAACGACCGCTGGACATGCAAAATCACCTGCCGGCTACGCCGGAAACACTTGACGAACACTCCGGAATCACCTCCCGGGCATGCCGGAACCACCTCTCAGATATGCCAGAACCACGTGCCAATGACCCTGGAAGCACCTGCTGAGCATGCCGGAACCACCTGCTCGACTCGCCAGAACCACCTGCCGGACACGCAGAAATCACCTGCCGGCTACGCCACAACCAGTTGGGGAACACTTCGGAATCACCTGCCGGGCTTGCTGGAACCATCTGCCGGTCATGCCAAAATCACCTGCCAACTACGCCAGTACCACTTGGCGGACACTGTGGAAACACCTGTCGGGCCGGCCGGAACCACATCTCAGACGTGCCAGAACCATGTGCATGAGATGCTGGAACCACACCCCGAACAGACGGAAAACACCTGCCAGACCCGTCTGAACAACCTGCCGAGCACCTACCTGACATGCCCAAATCACCAGCCGGGTATGCCAGAACCACTTGGCGGACACTCTGGAATCATCTGCCGGACATGCCGGAACCAGCTCTCAGACACACCAGAACCACGTGCCGGATACGCCGTAAGCACCTGCCGAGCATGCCGGAGCCACCTGCTCGACTCGCCAGAAACACCAGCCGATCATTCAAAAATCACCTGCCGGCTACGCCACAACCATTTGGTGAACACTTTGGAATCACCTGCCAGGCTTGCTGGAACCACCTGCCGGTCATGCCAAAATCACCTGACAACTACGCCAGAACCGCTTGGCGGACACTGCGGAAACACCTTTCGGGCCGGCTGGAACCACATCTCAGACCTGCCAGAAACGTGTTCATGAGATGCTGGAACCACACCCCAAACAGACGGATACCACCTGCCAGAACCGCCTGAACCACCTGCCGAGCACGCCGGAACCACCTGCTCGACTCACCGGTACCACCTCCCTGACACGCCAAAATCACCTGCTGGGTATGCCAGAACCACTTGGCGGACACTCCGGAATCATCTGCCGGACATGCCGGAACCAGCTCTCAGACACACCAGAACCAAGTGCCGGAGACGCCGGAAGCACCTGGCGAGCATGCCGGAGCCACCTGCTCGACTCGCCAGAAACACCTGCCGGACACGCCAAAATCACCTGCCGGGTATGCCAGAACCACCTGGCGGACACTACGGAATCACCTGCCGCGCATGCCGGAACCACCTCTCAGACGTGCCAGAAGCACGTGCCAGACACGCCGGAAACACCTACCGGACAGACCGGAATCACCTGCCAAGAACGCTGGAGCCACCTGTTCGGTTCGCTGGAACCACCTGCCGGACAGGCCAATATCAACTGCTGGCTATGCCAGAACCACCTGGGGGACAGTCCGGGATCACCTGCCAGCCATGGCGGAACCACCTCTCAGACGTACCAGAACCACCTGCCGGAGAAGCTGGAAACACGTCCTGGACAGACTGGAACCACGTGACGGCCATGCCTGAACCACCTGCCGAGCACGGCGGAACCACCTGCCGGACACGCCAAAATCACCTGAGGGCTACGCCAGAACCACTTGGGCGACTCTCCGAAATGACCTGCCGGGCATGTTAGAACCACCTCTCAGACGTTCCAGAAGCACGTGGCCGACAGTCCGGAATCACCTGTTGGGCATACGCAACCACCTCTGAGACGTACCAGAACCACGTGCCGTGCACGCCGGAACCACCTACCGGACAGACCGGAATCAACTTTTGGGCATGCCGGAACCACCAGTCAAATGTGCCAGAAACACTTGCCGGAGACGCCGGAAGCACCTGCCGAGCACGTCGCAACCACCTGTTCAACTCGCCTGAACCACCTGCCAGACACGCCAAAATCACCTGCCCGCTACACCAGCACCACTTCGGGGACAAGCCGGAATCACGTGAGGGGCATGCCGGCACAGCCTCTCAGACTGAACCTCGTGCCGGACACCACAGAACCACCTGCCGGACAGACCGGAACCACCTGCCGGACAAGCCGGAACCACCGGCTCGACCCGCCGGAACGACCGCTGGACATGCAAACTCACCTGCCGGCTACGCCGGAAACACTTGGCGAACACTCCAGAATCACCTGCCGGGCATGCCGGAACCACCTCTCAGATATGCCAGAACCACGTGCCAATGACCCCGGAAGCACCTGCCGAGCACGCCGGAACCACCTGCTCGACTCGCCAGAACCACCTGCCGGACACGCCAAAATCACCTGCCGGCTACGCCACAACCAGTTGGGGAACACTTCGGAATCAACTGCCGGGCGTGCTGGAACCACCTGCCGGTCATGCCAAAATCACCTGCCAACTACGCCAGTACCACTTGGCGAACACTGTGGAAACACCTGTCGGGCCGGCCGGAACCACATCTCAGACGTGCCAGAACCATGTGCATGAGATGCTGGAACCACACCCCGAACAGACGGAAAACACCTGCCTGACCCGTCTGAACAACCTGCCGAGCACGCCGGAGCCACCTACCTGACATGCCCAAATCACCAGCAGGGTATGCCAGAACCACTTGGCGGACACTCCGGAATCATCTGCTGGACATGTCGGAACCAGCTCTCAGACACACCAGAACCACGTGCCGGAGACGCCGGAAGCACCTGCCCAGCATGCCGGAGCCACCTGCTCGACTCGCCAGAAACACCTGCCGGACACGCCAAAATCACCTGCCGGGTACGCCAGAACCACCTGGCGGACACTCCGAAGTCACCTGTCGCGCATGCCTTAACCACCTCTCAGACGTGCCGGAAGCACATGCCGGACACGCCGGAATCACCTACCGGACAGACCGGAACCACCTGCCGAGCACGCCGGAGCCACCTGTTCGACTCGCTGAAACCACCTGCCGGACAGGCCAATATCAACTGCTGGCTATGCCAGAACCACCTGGGGGACGGTCCGGAATCGCCTGCCAGCCATGCCGGAACCACCTCTCAGACGTGCCAGAACCATGTGGCGGACAGTCCGGAATCACCTGTTGGGCATGCGCAACCACCTCTGAGACGTAAAAGAACCACATGCCGTGCAGGCTGGAGCCACCTACCAGACAGACCGGAATCACCTTTCGGGCATGCCGGAACCACCTGTCAGATGTGCGAGAAATACGTGCCGGAGACGCCGGAAGCACCTGCCAAGCACGTTGGAACCACCTGCTCAACTCGCCTGAACCACCTGCCGGACATGCCAAAATCACCTGCCGACTATGCCAGAACCACTTGGCGAACACTCCGGAATCACTTGCCGGGCATGCAGGAACCACCTCTCAGACATGCCAGAACCCCGTGCCAATGACCCCGGAAGCACCAGCCGAGCACGCCGGAACCACCTGCTCGACTGGCCAGAACCACCTGCCCATCACGCAAAAATCACCTACCGGCTACGCCACAACCAGTTGGGGAACACTTTGGAATCACCTGCCAGGCTTGCTGGAACCACCAGCCAGTCATGCCAAAATCACCTGCCAACTACGCCAGAACCACTTGGCGGACACTGCGGAAACACCTGTTGGGCCGGCCGGAACCACATCTCAGACGTGCCAGAACCATGTGCATGAGATGCGGGAACCACACCCCGAACAGACGGAAAACACCTGCCAGACCCGTCTGAACAACCTGCCGAGCACGCCGGAGCCACCTGCTCGACTCGCCGGAACCACCTACCTGACATGCCCAAATCACCAGCCGGGTATGCCAGAACCACCTGGCGGACACTCCGGAATCATCTGCCGGACATGCCGGAACCAGCTCTCAGACACACCAGAACCACGTGCCGGAGACGCCGGAAGCACCTGCCGAGCATGCCGGAGCCACCTGCTCGACTCGCCAGAAACACCTGCCGGACATGCCAAAATCACCTGCCGGGTACGCCAGAACCACCTGGCGGACACTCCGAAATCACCTGTTGCACCTGCCGGAACCACCTCTCAGACGTGCCGGAAGCATGTGCCGGACACGCCGGAATCACTTACCGGACAGACCGGAACCACCTGCCGAGCACGCCGGAGCCACCTGTTCGACTCGCTGGAACCACCTGCCGGACAGGCCAATATCAACTGCTGGCTATGCCAGAACCACCTGGGGGACGGTCCGGAATCACCTGCCAGCCATGGCGGAACCACCTCTCAGACGTACCAGAACCACCTGACGGAGAATCTGGAAACACGTCCTGGACAGTCTGGAACCACCTGCCGGCCAAGCCTGAACCACCTGCCAAGCACAACGGAACAACCTGCCAGACACGCCAAAATCACCTGCGTGTTATGCCAGAACCACTTATAGGACTCTCTGGGATGGCCTGCCGGGCATGCCGGAACCACCTCTCAGACGTGCCAGAACCATGTGGCGGACAGTCCGGAATCACCTGTTGGGCATGCGCAACCACCTCTGAGACGTACCAGAACCACATGCCGTGCAGGCTGGAACCACCTACCGGACAGACCGGAATCACCTTTCCGGCATGCCAGAACAACCTGTCAGATGTGCCAGAAACACGTGCCGGAGACGCCGGAAGCACCTGCCAAGCACGTTGGAACCACGTGCTCAACTCGCCTGAACCACCTGCCGGACATGCCAAAATCACCTGCCGACTATGCCAGAACCACTTGGCGAACACTCCGGAATCACTTGCCGGGCATGCAGGAACCACCTCTCAGACATGCCAGAACCCCGTGCCAATGACCCCGGAAGCACCAGCCGAGCACGCCGGAACCACCTGCTCAACTCGCCAGAACCACCTGCCGATCACGCAAAAATCACCTGCCGGCTACGCCACAACCAGTTGGTGAACACTTTGGAATCACCTGCCAGGCTTGCTGGAACCACCTGCCAGTCATGCCAAAATCACCTGCCAACTACGCCAGAACCGCTTGGCGGACACTGCGGAAACACCTGTCGGGCCGGCTGGAACCACATCTCAGACGTGCCAGAAACGTTTTCATGAGATGCTGGAACCACACCCCGAACAGACGGATACCACCTGCCAGAACCGCCTGAACCACCTGCCGAGCATGCCGGAACCACCTGCTCGACTCACCGGTACCACCTCCCTGACACGCCAAAATCACCTGCTGGGTATGCCAGAACCACTTGGCGGACACTCCGGAATCATCTGCCGGACATGCCGGAACCAGCTCTCAGACACACCAGAACCAAGTGCTGGAGACGCCGGAAGCACCTGCCGAGCATGCCGGAGCCACCTGCTCGGCTCGCTAGAAACACCTGCCGGACACGCCAAAATCACCTGCCGGGTATGCCAGAACCACCTTGTGGACACTACGGAATCACCTGCCGCGCATGCCGGAAGCACGTGCCAGACACGCCGGAAACACCTACCGAACAGACCGGAACCACCTGCTGAGCACGCCGGAGCCACCTGTTCGACTCGCTGGAACCACCTGCCGGACAGGCCAATATCAACTGCTGGCTATGCCAGAACCACCTGGGGGACAGTCCGGGATCACCTGCCAGCCATGGCGGAACCACCTCTCAGACGTACCAGGACCACCTGCCGGAGAAGCTGGAAACACGTCCTGGACAGACTGGAACCACGTGACGGCCATGCCTGAACCACCTGCCGAGCACGGCGGAACCACCTGCCGGACACGCCAAAATCACCTGCAGGCTACGCCAGAACCACTTGGACGACTCTCCGAAATGACCTGCCGGGCATGTTGGAACCACCTCTCAGACCTGCCAGAAGCACGTGGCGGACAGTCCGGAATCACCTGTTGGGCATACGCAACCACCTCTGACACGTACCAGAACCACGTGCCGTGCACCCCGGAACCAGGTACCGGACAGACCGGAATCAACTTTTGGGCATGCCGGAACCACCAGTCAGATGTGCCAGAAACACGTGCCGGAGACGCCGGAAGCACCTGCCGAGCACGTCGCAACCACCTGCTCAACTCGCCTGAACCACCTGCCGGACACGCCAAAATCACCTGCCCGCTACACCAGCACCAGTTCGGGGACAAGCCGGAATCACGTGAGGGGCATGCCGGCACAGCCTCTCAGACTGAACCTCGTGCCGGACACCACAGAACCACCTGCCGGACAGAGCGGAACCACCTGCCGGACAAGCCGGAACCACCGGCTCGACCCGCCGGAACGACCGCTGGACATGCAAAATCACCTGCCGGCTACGCCGGAAACACTTGACGAACACTCCGGAATCACCTCCCGGGCATGCCGGAACCACCTCTCAGATATGCCAGAACCACGTGCCAATGACCCTGGAAGCACCTGCTGAGCATGCCGGAACCACCTGCTCGACTCGCCAGAACCACCTGCCGGACACGCAGAAATCACCTGCCGGCTACGCCACAACCAGTTGGGGAACACTTCGGAATCACCTGCCGGGCTTGCTGGAACCATCTGCCGGTCATGCCAAAATCACCTGCCAACTACGCCAGTACCACTTGGCGGACACTGTGGAAACACCTGTCGGGCCGGCCGGAACCACATCTCAGACGTGCCAGAACCATGTGCATGAGATGCTGGAACCACACCCCGAACAGACGGAAAACACCTGCCAGACCCGTCTGAACAACCTGCCGAGCACCTACCTGACATGCCCAAATCACCAGCCGGGTATGCCAGAACCACTTGGCGGACACTCTGGAATCATCTGCCGGACATGCCGGAACCAGCTCTCAGACACACCAGAACCACGTGCCGGAGACGCCGTAAGCACCTGCCGAGCATGCCGGAGCCACCTGCTCGACTCGCCAGAAACACCAGCCGATCATTCAAAAATCACCTGCCGGCTACGCCACAACCATTTGGTGAACACTTTGGAATCACCTGCCAGGCTTGCTGGAACCACCTGCCGGTCATGCCAAAATCACCTGACAACTACGCCAGAACCGCTTGGCGGACACTGCGGAAACACCTTTCGGGCCGGCTGGAACCACATCTCAGACCTGCCAGAAACGTGTTCATGAGATGCTGGAACCACACCCCAAACAGACGGATACCACCTGCCAGAACCGCCTGAACCACCTGCCGAGCACGCCGGAACCACCTGCTCGACTCACCGGTACCACCTCCCTGACACGCCAAAATCACCTGCTGGGTATGCCAGAACCACTTGGCGGACACTCCGGAATCATCTGCCGGACATGCCGGAACCAGCTCTCAGACACACCAGAACCAAGTGCCGGAGACGCCGGAAGCACCTGGCGAGCATGCCGGAGCCACCTGCTCGACTCGCCAGAAACACCTGCCGGACACGCCAAAATCACCTGCCGGGTATGCCAGAACCACCTGGCGGACACTACGGAATCACCTGCCGCGCATGCCGGAACCACCTCTCAGACGTGCCAGAAGCACGTGCCAGACACGCCGGAAACACCTACCGGACAGACCGGAATCACCTGCCAAGAACGCTGGAGCCACCTGTTCGGTTCGCTGGAACCACCTGCCGGACAGGCCAATATCAACTGCTGGCTATGCCAGAACCACCTGGGGGACAGTCCGGGATCACCTGCCCACCATGGCGGAACCACCTCTCAGACGTACCAGAACCACCTGCCGGAGAAGCTGGAAACACGTCCTGGACAGACTGGAACCACGTGACGGCCATGCCTGAACCACCTGCCGAGCACGGCGGAACCACCTGCCGGACACGCCAAAATCACCTGAGGGCTACGCCAGAACCACTTGGGCGACTCTCCGAAATGACCTGCCGGGCATGTTAGAACCACCTCTCAGACGTTCCAGAAGCACGTGGCCGACAGTCCGGAATCACCTGTTGGGCATACGCAACCACCTCTGAGACGTACCAGAACCACGTGCCGTGCACGCCGGAACCACCTACCGGACAGACCGGAATCAACTTTTGGGCATGCCGGAACCACCAGTCAAATGTGCCAGAAACACTTGCCGGAGACGCCGGAAGCACCTGCCGAGCACGTCGCAACCACCTGTTCAACTCGCCTGAACCACCTGCCAGACACGCCAAAATCACCTGCCCGCTACTCCAGCACCACTTCGGGGACAAGCCGGAATCACGTGAGGGGCATGCCGGCACAGCCTCTCAGACTGAACCTCGTGCCGGACACCACAGAACCACCTGCCGGACAGACCGGAACCACCTGCCGGACAAGCCGGAACCACCGGCTCGACCCGCCGGAACGACCGCTGGACATGCAAACTCACCTGCCGGCTACGCCGGAAACACTTGGCGAACACTCCAGAATCACCTGCCGGGCATGCCGGAACCACCTCTCAGATATGCCAGAACCACGTGCCAATGACCCCGGAAGCACCTGCCGAGCACGCCGGAACCACCTGCTCGACTCGCCAGAACCACCTGCCGGACACGCCAAAATCACCTGCCGGCTACGCCACAACCAGTTGGGGAACACTTCGGAATCAACTGCCGGGCGTGCTGGAACCACCTGCCGGTCATGCCAAAATCACCTGCCAAGTACGCCAGTACCACTTGGCGAACACTGTGGAAACACCTGTCGGGCCGGCCGGAACCACATCTCAGACGTGCCAGAACCATGTGCATGAGATGCTGGAACCACACCCCGAACAGACGGAAAACACCTGCCTGACCCGTCTGAACAACCTGCCGAGCACGCCGGAGCCACCTACCTGACATGCCCAAATCACCAGCAGGGTATGCCAGAACCACTTGGCGGACACTCCGGAATCATCTGCTGGACATGTCGGAACCAGCTCTCAGACACACCAGAACCACGTGCCGGAGACGCCGGAAGCACCTGCCCAGCATGCCGGAGCCACCTGCTCGACTCGCCAGAAACACCTGCCGGACACGCCAAAATCACCTGCCGGGTACGCCAGAACCACCTGGCGGACACTCCGAAGTCACCTGTCGCGCATGCCTTAACCACCTCTCAGACGTGCCGGAAGCACATGCCGGACACGCCGGAATCACCTACCGGACAGACCGGAACCACCTGCCGAGCACGCCGGAGCCACCTGTTCGACTCGCTGAAACCACCTGCCGGACAGGCCAATATCAACTGCTGGCTATGCCAGAACCACCTGGGGGACGGTCCGGAATCGCCTGCCAGCCATGGCGGAACCACCTCTCAGACGTGCCAGAACCATGTGGCGGACAGTCCGGAATCACCTGTTGGGCATGCGCAACCACCTTTGAGACGTAAAAGAACCACATGCCGTGCAGGCTGGAGCCACCTACCAGACAGACCGGAATCACCTTTCGGGCATGCCGGAACCACCTGTCAGATGTGCGAGAAATACGTGCCGGAGACGCCGGAAGCACCTGCCAAGCACGTTGGAACCACCTGCTCAACTCGCCTGAACCACCTGCCGGACATGCCAAAATCACCTGCCGACTATGCCAGAACCACTTGGCGAACACTCCGGAATCACTTGCCGGGCATGCAGGAACCACCTCTCAGACATGCCAGAACCCCGTGCCAATGACCCCGGAAGCACCAGCCGAGCACGCCGGAACCACCTGCTCGACTGGCCAGAACCACCTGCCCATCACGCAAAAATCACCTACCGGCTACGCCACAACCAGTTGGGGAACACTTTGGAATCACCTGCCAGGCTTGCTGGAACCACCAGCCAGTCATGCCAAAATCACCTGCCAACTACGCCAGAACCACTTGGCGGACACTGCGGAAACACCTGTCGGGCCGGCCGGAACCACATCTCAGACGTGCCAGAACCATGTGCATGAGATGCGGGAACCACACCCCGAACAGACGGAAAACACCTGCCAGACCCGTCTGAACAACCTGCCGAGCACGCCGGAGCCACCTGCTCGACTCGCCGGAACCACCTACCTGACATGCCCAAATCACCAGCCGGGTATGCCAGAACCACCTGGCGGACACTCCGGAATCATCTGCCGGACATGCCGGAACCAGCTCTCAGACACACCAGAACCACGTGCCGGAGACGCCGGAAGCACCTGCCGAGCATGCCGGAGCCACCTGCTCGACTCGCCAGAAACACCTGCCGGACATGCCAAAATCACCTGCCGGGTACGCCAGAACCACCTGGCGGACACTCCGAAATCACCTGTTGCACCTGCCGGAACCACCTCTCAGACGTGCCGGAAGCACGTGCCGGACACGCCGGAATCACTTACCGGACAGACCGGAACCACCTGCCGAGCACGCCGGAGCCACCTGTTCGACTCGCTGGAACCACCTGCCGGACAGGCCAATATCAACTGCTGGCTATGCCAGAACCACCTGGGGGACGGTCCGGAATCGCCTGCCAGCCATGGCGGAACCACCTCTCAGACGTACCAGAACCACCTGACGGAGAATCTGGAAACACGTCCTGGACAGTCTGGAACCACCTGCCGGCCAAGCCTGAACCACCTGCCAAGCACAACGGAACAACCTGCCAGACACGCCAAAATCACCTGCGTGTTATGCCAGAACCACTTATAGGACTCTCTGGGATGGCCTGCCGGGCATGCCGGAACCACCTCTCAGACGTGCCAGAACCATGTGGCGGACAGTCCGGAATCACCTGTTGGGCATGCGCAACCACCTCTGAGACGTACCAGAACCACATGCCGTGCAGGCTGGAACCACCTACCGGACAGACAGGAATCACCTTTCGGGCATGCCGGAACCACCTGTCAGATGTGCCAGAAACACGTGCCGGAGACGCCGGAAGCACCTGCCAAGCACGTTGGAACCACGTGCTCAACTCGCCTGAACCACCTGCCGGACATGCCAAAATCACCTGCCGACTATGCCAGAACCACTTGGCGAACACTCCGGAATCACTTGCCGGGCATGCAGGAACCACCTCTCAGACATGCCAGAACCCCGTGCCAATGACCCCGGAAGCACCAGCCGAGCACGCCGGAACCACCTGCTCAACTCGCCAGAACCACCTGCCGATCACGCAAAAATCACCTGCCGGCTACGCCACAACCAGTTGGTGAACACTTTGGAATCACCTGCCAGGCTTGCTGGAACCACCTGCCAGTCATGCCAAAATCACCTGCCAACTACGCCAGAACCGCTTGGCGGACACTGCGGAAACACCTGTCGGGCCGGCTGGAACCACATCTCAGACGTGCCAGAAACGTTTTCATGAGATGCTGGAACCACACCCCGAACAGACGGATACCACCTGCCAGAACCGCCTGAACCACCTGCCGAGCATGCCGGAACCACCTGCTCGACTCACCGGTACCACCTCCCTGACACGCCAAAATCACCTGCTGGGTATGCCAGAACCACTTGGCGGACACTCCGGAATCATCTGCCGGAAATGCCGGAACCAGCTCTCAGACACACCAGAACCAAGTGCTGGAGACGCCGGAAGCACCTGCCGAGCATGCCGGAGCCACCTGCTCGGCTCGCTAGAAACACCTGCCGGACACGCCAAAATCACCTGCCGGGTATGCCAGAACCACCTTGTGGACACTACGGAATCACCTGCCGCGCATGCCGGAAGCACGTGCCAGACACGCCGGAAACACCTACCGGACAGACCGGAACCACCTGCCAAGAACGCCGGAGCCACCTGTTCGACTCGCTGGAACCACCTGCCGGACAGGCCAATATCAACTGCTGGCTATGCCAGAACCACCTGGGGGACAGTCCGGGATCACCTGCCAGCCATGGCGGAACCACCTCTCAGACGTACCAGGACCACCTGCCGGAGAAGCTGGAAACACGTCCTGGACAGACTGGAACCACGTGACGGCCATGCCTGAACCACCTGCCGAGCACGGCGGAACCACCTGCCGGACACGCCAAAATCACCTGCAGGCTACGCCAGAACCACTTGGACGACTCTCCGAAATGACCTGCCGGGCATGTTGGAACCACCTCTCAGACCTGCCAGAAGCACGTGGCGGACAGTCCGGAATCACCTGTTGGGCATACGCAACCACCTCTGACACGTACCAGAACCACGTGCCGTGCACGCCGGAACCACCTACCGGACAGACCGGAATCAACTTTTGGGCATGCCGGAACCACCAGTCAGATGTGCCAGAAACACGTGCCGGAGACGCCGGAAGCACCTGCCGAGCACGTCGCAACCACCTGCTCAACTCGCCTGAACCACCTGCCGGACACGCCAAAATCACCTGCCCGCTACACCAGCACCAGTTCGGGGACAAGCCGGAATCACGTGAGGGGCATGCCGGCACAGCCTCTCAGACTGAACCTCGTGCCGGACACCACAGAACCACCTGCCGGACAGACCGGAACCACCTGCCGGACACGCCGGAACCACCGGCTCGACCCGCCGGAACGACCGCTGGACATGCAAAATCACCTGCCGGCTACGCCGGAAACACTTGACGAACACTCCGGAATCACCTCCCGGGCATGCCGGAACCACCTCTCAGATATGCCAGAACCACGTGCCAATGACCCTGGAAGCACCTGCTGAGCATGCCGGAACCACCTGCTCGACTCGCCAGAACCACCTGCCAGACACGCAGAAATCACCTGCCGGCTACGCCACAACCAGTTGGGGAACACTTCGGAATCACCTGCCGGGCTTGCTGGAACCATCTGCCGGTCATGCCAAAATCACCTGCCAACTACGCCAGTACCACTTGGCGGACACTGTGGAAACACCTGTCGGGCCGGCCAGAACCACATCTCAGACGTGCCAGAACCATGTGCATGAGATGCTGGAACCACACCCCGAACAGACGGAAAACACCTGCCAGACCCGTCTGAACAACCTGCCGAGCACCTACCTGACATGCCCAAATCACCAGCCGGGTATGCCAGAACCACTTGGCGGACACTCTGGAATCATCTGCCGGACATGCCGGAACCGGCTCTCAGACACACCAGAACCACGTGCCGGATACGCCGTAAGCACCTGCCGAGCATGCCGGAGCCACCTGCTCGACTCGCCAGAAACACCAGCCGATCATTCAAAAATCACCTGCCGGCTACGCCACAACCATTTGGTGAACACTTTGGAATCACCTGCGAGGCTTGCTGGAACCACCTGCCGGTCATGCCAAAATCACCTGACAACTACGCCAGAACCGCTTGGCGGACACTGCGGAAACACCTTTCGGGCCGGCTGGAACCACATCTCAGACCTGCCAGAAACGTGTTCATGAGATGCTGGAACCACACCCCAAACAGACGGATACCACCTGCCAGAACCGCCTGAACCACCTGCCGAGCACGCCGGAACCACCTGCTCGACTCACCGGTACCACCTCCCTGACACGCCAAAATCACCTGCTGGGTATGCCAGAACCACTTGGCGGACACTCCGGAATCATCTGCCGGACATGCCGGAACCAGCTCTCAGACACACCAGAACCAAGTGCCGGAGACGCCGGAAGCACCTGCCGAGCATGCCGGAGCCACCTGCTCGACTCGCCAGAAACACCTGCCGGACACGCCAAAATCACCTGCCGGGTATGCCAGAACCACCTGGCGGACACTACGGAATCACCTGCCGCGCATGCCGGAACCACCTCTCAGTCGTGCCAGAAGCACGTGCCAGACACGCCGGAAACACCTACCGGACAGACCGGAATCACCTGCCAAGAACGCTGGAGCCACCTGTTGGGTTCGCTGGAACCACCTGCCGGACAGGCCAATATCAACTGCTGGCTATGCCAGAACCACCTGGGGGACAGTCCGGGATCACCTGCCAGCCATGGCGGAACCACCTCTCAGACGTACCAGAACCACCTGCCGGAGAAGCTGGAAACACGTCCTGGACAGACTGGAACCACGTGACGGCCATGCCTGAACCACCTGCCGAGCACGGCGGAACCACCTGCCGGACACGCCAAAATCACCTGAGGGCTACGCCAGAACCACTTGGGCGACTCTCCGAAATGACCTGCCGGGCATGTTAGAACCACCTCTCAGACGTTCCAGAAGCACGTGGCCGACAGTCCGGAATCACCTGTTGGGCATACGCAACCACCTCTGAGACGTACCAGAACCACGTGCCGTGCACGCCGGAACCACCTACCGGACAGACCGGAATCAACTTTTGGGCATGCCGGAACCACCAGTCAAATGTGCCAGAAACACTTGCCGGAGATGCCGGAAGCACCTGCCGAGCACGTCGCAACCACCTGTTCAACTCGCCTGAACCACCTGCCAGACACGCCAAAATCACCTGCCCGCAACTCCAGCACCACTTCGGGGACAAGCCGGAATCACGTGAGGGGCATGCCGGCACAGCCTCTCAGACTGAACCTCGTGCCGGACACCACAGAACCACCTGCCGGACAGACCGGAACCACCTGCCGGACACGCCGGAGCCACCGGCTCGACGCGCCGGAACGACCGCTGGACATGCAAACTCACCTGCCGGCTACGCCGGAAACACTTGGCGAACACTCCAGAATCACCTGCCGGGCATGCCGGAACCACCTCTCAGATATGCCAGAACCACGTGCCAATGACCCCGGAAGCACCTGCCGAGCACGCCGGAACCACCTGCTCGACTCGCCAGAACCACCTGCCGGACACGCCAAAATCACCTGCCGGCTACGCCACAACCAGTTGGGGAACACTTCGGAATCAACTGCCGGGCGTGCTGGAACCACCTGCCGGTCATGCCAAAATCACCTGCCAACTACGCCAGTACCACTTGGCGGACACTGTGGAAACACCTGTCGGGCCGGCTGGAACCACATCTCAGACGTGCCAGAACCATGTGCATGAGATGCTGGAACCACACCCCGAACAGACGGAAAACACCTGCCAGACCCGTCTGAACAACCTGCCGAGCACGCCGGAGCCACCTACCTGACATGCCCAAATCACCAGCAGGGTATGCCAGAACCACTTGGCGGACACTCCGGAATCATCTGCTGGACATGTCGGAACCAGCTCTCAGACACACCAGAACCACGTGCCGGAGACGCCGGAAGCACCTGCCCAGCATGCCGGAGCCACCTGCTCGACTCGCCAGAAACACCTGCCGGACACGCCAAAATCACCTGCCGGGTACGCCAGAACCACCTGGCGGACACTCCGAAATCACCTGTCGCGCATGCCTTAACCACCTCTCAGACGTGCCGGAAGCACATGCCGGACACGCCGGAATCACCTACCGGACAGACCGGAACCACCTGCCGAGCACGCCGGAGCCACCTGTTCGACTCGCTGAAACCACCTGCCGGACAGGCCAATATCAACTGCTGGCTATGCCAGAACCACCTGGGGGACGGTCCGGAATCGCCTGCCAGCCATGGCGGAACCACCTCTCAGACGTACCAGAACCACCTGCCGGAGAATCTGGAAACACGTCCTGGACAGTCTGGAACCACCTGCCGGCCAAGCCTGAACCACCTGCCAAGCACAACGGAACAACCTGCCAGACACGCCAAAATCACCTGCGTGTTATGCCAGAACCACTTATAGGACTCTCTGGGATGGCCTGCCGGGCATGCCGGAACCACCTCTCAGACGTGCCAGAACCATGTGGCGGACAGTCCGGAATCACCTGTTGGGCATGCGCAACCACCTCTGAGACGTACCAGAACCACATGCCGTGCAGGCTGGAACCACCTACCGGACAGACCGGAATCACCTTTCGGGCATGCCGGAACCACCTGTCACATGTGCCAGAAACACGTGCCGGAGACGCCGGAAGCACCTGCCAAGCACGTTGGAACCACGTGCTCAACTCGCCTGAACCACCTGCCGGACATGCCAAAATCACCTGCCGACTATGCCAGAACCACTTGGCGAACACTCCGGAATCACTTGCCGGGCATGCAGGAACCACCTCTCAGACATGCCAGAACCCCGTGCCAATGACCCCGGAAGCACCAGCCGAGCACGCCGGAACCACCTGCTCAACTCGCCAGAACCACCTGCCGATCACGCAAAAATCACCTGCCGGCTACGCCACAACCAGTTGGTGAACACTTTGGAATCACCTGCCAGGCTTGCTGGAACCACCTGCCAGTCATGCCAAAATCACCTGCCAACTACGCCAGAACCGCTTGGCGGACACTGCGGAAACACCTGTCGGGCCGGCTGGAACCACATCTCAGACGTGCCAGAAACGTTTTCATGAGATGCTGGAACCACACCCCGAACAGACGGATACCACCTGCCAGAACCGCCTGAACCACCTGCCGAGCATGCCGGAACCACCTGCTCGACTCACCGGTACCACCTCCCTGACACGCCAAAATCACCTGCTGGGTATGCCAGAACCACTTGGCGGACACTCCGGAATCATCTGCCGGACATGCCGGAACCAGCTCTCAGACACACCAGAACCAAGTGCTGGAGACGCCGGAAGCACCTGCCGAGCATGCCGGAGCCACCTGCTCGGCTCGCTAGAAACACCTGCCGGACACGCCAAAATCACCTGCCGGGTATGCCAGAACCACCTTGTGGACACTACGGAATCACCTGCCGCGCATGCCGGAAGCACGTGCCAGACACGCCGGAAACACCTACCGAACAGACCGGAACCACCTGCTGAGCACGCCGGAGCCACCTGTTCGACTCGCTGGAACCACCTGCCGGACAGGCCAATATCAACTGCTGGCTATGCCAGAACCACCTGGGGGACAGTCCGGGATCACCTGCCAGCCATGGCGGAACCACCTCTCAGACGTACCAGGACCACCTGCCGGAGAAGCTGGAAACACGTCCTGGACAGACTGGAACCACGTGACGGCCATGCCTGAACCACCTGCCGAGCACGGCGGAACCACCTGCCGGACACGCCAAAATCACCTGCAGGCTACGCCAGAACCACTTGGACGACTCTCCGAAATGACCTGCCGGGCATGTTGGAACCACCTCTCAGACCTGCCAGAAGCACGTGGCGGACAGTCCGGATTCACTTGTTGGGCATACGCAACCACCTCTGACACGTACCAGAACCACGTGCCGTGCACGCCGGAACCACCTACCGGACAGACCGGAATCAACTTTTGGGCATGCCGGAACCACCAGTCAGATGTGCCAGAAACACGTGCCGGAGACGCCGGAAGCACCTGCCGAGCACGTCGCAACCACCTGCTCAACTCGCCTGAACCACCTGCCGGACACGCCAAAATCACCTGCCCGCTACACCAGCACCAGTTCGGGGACAAGCCGGAATCACATGAGGGGCATGCCGGCACAGCCTCTCAGACTGAACCTCGTGCCGGACACCACAGAACCACCTGCCGGACAGACCGGAACCACCTGCCGGACAAGCCGGAACCACCGGCTCGACCCGCCGGAACGACCGCTGGACATGCAAAATCACCTGCCGGCTACGCCGGAAACACTTGACGAACACTCCGGAATCACCTCCCGGGCATGCCGGAACCACCTCTCAGATATGCCAGAACCACGTGCCAATGACCCTGGAAGCACCTGCTGAGCATGCCGGAACCACCTGCTCGACTCGCCAGAACCACCTGCCGGACACGCAGAAATCACCTGCCGGCTACGCCACAACCAGTTGGGGAACACTTCGGAATCACCTGCCGGGCTTGCTGGAACCATCTGCCGGTCATGCCAAAATCACCTGCCAACTACGCCAGTACCACTTGGCGGACACTGTGGAAACACCTGTCGGGCCGGCCGGAACCACATCTCAGACGTGCCAGAACCATGTGCATGAGATGCTGGAACCACACCCCGAACAGACGGAAAACACCTGCCAGACCCGTCTGAACAACCTGCCGAGCACCTACCTGACATGCCCAAATCACCAGCCGGGTATGCCAGAACCACTTGGCGGACACTCTGGAATCATCTGCCGGACATGCCGGAACCAGCTCTCAGACACACCAGAACCACGTGCCGGATACGCCGTAAGCACCTGCCGAGCATGCCGGAGCCACCTGCTCGACTCGCTGGAACCACCTGCCGGACAGGCCAATATCAACTGCTGGCTATGCCAGAACCACCTGGGGGACAGTCCGGGATCACCTGCCAGCCATGGCGGAACCACCTCTCAGACGTACCAGAACCACATGCCGGAGAAGCTGGAAACACGTCCTGGACAGACTGGAACCACGTGACGGCCATGCCTGAACCACCTGCCGAGCACGGCGGAACCACCTGCCGGACGCGCCAAAATCACCTGCGGGCTACGCCAGAACCACTTGGACTGCTCTCCCAAATGACCTGCCGGGCATGTTGGAACCACCTCTCAGACGTGCCAGAAGCACTTGGCGAACACTCCGGAATCACCTGCCGGGCATGCCGGAACCACCTCTCAGATATGCCAGAACCACCTGCCAATGACCCCGGAAGCACCTGCCGAGCACGCCGGAACCACCTGCTCGACTCGCCAGAACCACCTGCCGGTCTCGCAGAAATCACCTGCCCTCTACACCACAACCAGTTGGGGAACACTTCGGAATCACCTGCCGGGATGTTGGAACCACCTCCCGGTCATGCCAAAATCACCTGCCAACTACGCCAGTACCACTTGGCGGACACTGTGGAAACACCTGTCGGGCCGGCCGGAACCACATCTCAGACGTGCCAGAACCATGTGCATGAGATGCTGGAACCACACCCCGAACAGACGGTAAACACCTGCCAGACCCGTCTGAACAACCTGCCGAGCACGCCGGAACCACCTGCTCGACTCACCGGTACCACATCCCTGACACGCCAAAATCACCTGCTGGGTATGCCAGAATCACTTGGCGGACACTCCGAAATCACCTGTCGCGCATGCCGGAACCGCCTCTCAGACGTGCCGGAAGCACGTGCCGGACACGCCGGAATCACCTACCGGACAGACCGGAACCACCTGCCGAGCACGCCGGAGCCACCTGTTCGACTCACCGGTACCACCTGCTCGACTCACCGCTACCACCTGCCGGACATGCCAAAATCACCTGCCGACTATGCCAGAACCACTTGGCGGACACTCCGGAATCACTTGCCGGGCATGCAGGAACCACCTCTCTGACATGCCAGAACCCCGTGCCAATGACCCCGGAAGCACCAGCCGAGCACGCCGGAACCACCTGCTCGACTCGCCAGAACCACCTGCCGATCACGCAAAAATCACCTGCCGGCTACGCCACAACCAGTTGGTGAACACTTTGGAATCACCTGCCAGGCTTGCTGGAACCACCTGCCGGTCATGCCAAAATCAGCTGCCAACTACGCCGGAACCGCTTGGCGGACACTGCGGAAACACCTGTCGGGCCGGCTGGAACCACATCTCAGACGTGCCAGAAACGTGTTCATGTGATGCTGGAACCACAACCCGAACAGAAGGATACCACCTGCCAGAACCGCCTGAACCACCTGCTCGACTTACCGGTACCGCCTCCCTGACACGCCAAAATCACCTGCTGGGTATGCCAGTACCACTTGGCGGACACTCCGGAATCATCTGCCGGACATGCCGGAACCAGCTCTCAGACACACCAGAACCAAGTGCCGAGACGCCGGAAGCACCTGCTTAGCATGCCGGAGCCACCTGCTCGACTCGCCAGAAACACCTGCCGGACACACCAAAATCACCTGCCAGGTATGCCAGAACCACCTGGCGGACACTACGGAATCACCTGCCGCGCATGCCGGAAGCACGTGCCAGACACGCCGGAAACACCTACCGGACAGACCGGAACCACCTGCCAAGAACGCCGGAGCCACCTGTTCGACTCGCTGGAACCACCTGCCGGACAGGCCGATATCAACTGGTGGCTATGCCAGAACCACCTGGGGGACAGTCCGGGATCACCTGCCAGCCATGGCGGAACCACCTCTCAGACGTACCAGGACCACCTGCCGGAGAAGCTGGAAACACGTCCTGGACAGACTGGAACCACGTGACGGCCATGCCTGAACCACCTGCCGAGCACGGCGGAACCACCTGCCGGACGCGCCAAAATCGCCTGCGGGCTACGCCAGAACCACTTGGACGACTCTCCGAAATGACCTACCGGGCATGTTGGAACCACCTCGCAGACGTGCCAGAAGCACGTGGCGGACAGTCCGGAATCACCTGTTGGGCATACGCAACCACCTCTGACACGTACCAGAACCACGTGCCGTGCACGCCGGAACCAACTACCGGACAGACCGGAATCAACTTTTGGGCATGCCGGACCCACCAGTCAGATGTGCCAGAAACACGTGCCTGAGACGCCGGAAGCACCTGCCGAGCACGTCGCAACCACCTGCTCAACTCGCCTGAACCACCTGCCGGACACGCCAAAATCACCTGCCCGCTACACCAGCACCACTTCGGGGACAAGCCGGAATCACGTGAGGGGCATGCCGGCACAGCCTCTCAGACTGAACCTCGTGCCGGACACCACAGAACCACCTGCCGGACAGACCAGAACCACTTGCCGGACACGCCGGAACCACCGGCTCGACCCGCCAGAACGACCGCTGGACATGCAAAATCACCTGCCGGCTACGCCGGAAACACTTGACGAACACTCCGGAATCACCTGCCGGGCATGCCGGAACCACCTCTCAGATATGCCAGAACCACGTGCCAATGACCCTGGAAGCACCTGCCGAGCATGCCGGAACCACCTGCTCGACTCGCCAGAACCACCTGCCGGACACGCAGAAATCACCTGCCGGCTACGCCACAACCAGTTGGGGAAGACTTCGGAATCACCTGCCGGGCTTGCTGGAACCACCTGCCGGTCATGACAAAATCACCTGCCAACTACGCTAGTACCACTTGGCGGACACTGTGGAAACACCTGTCGGGCCGGCCGGAACCACATCTCAGACGTGCCAGAAACATGTGCATGAGATGCTGGAACCACACCCCGAACAGACGGAAAACACCTGCCAGACCCGTCTGAACAACCTGCCGAGCACCTACCTGACATGCCCAAATCACCAGCCGGGTATGCCAAAACCACTTGGCGGACACTCTGTAATCATCTGCCGGACATGCCGGAACCAGCTCTCAGACACACCAGAACCACGTGCCGGAGACGCCGTAAGCACCTGCCGAGCATGCCGGAGCCACCTGCTCGACTCGCCAGAAACCCCAGCCGATCATTCAAAAATCACCTGCCGGCTACTCCACAACCATTTGGTGAACACTTTGGAATCACCTGCCAGACTTGCTGGAACCACCTGCCGTTCATGCCAAAATCACCTGACAACTACGCCAGAAACGCTTGGCGGACACTGCGGAAACACCTGTCGGGCCGGCTGGAACCACATCTCAGACGTGCCAGAAACGTGTTCATGAGATGCTGGAACCACACCCCAAACAGACGGATACCACCTCCCAGAACCGCCTGAACCACCTGCCGAGCACGCCGGAACCACCTGCTGGACTCACCGGTACCACCTCACTGACACGCCAAAATCACCTGCTGGGTATGCCAGAACCACTTGGCGGACACTCCGGAATCATCTGCCGGACATGCCGGAACCAGCTCTCAGACACACCAGAACCAAGTGCCGGAGACGCCGGAAGCACCTGCCGAGCATGCTGGAGCCACCTGCTCGACTCGCCAGAAACACCTGCCGGACACGCCAAAATCACCTGCCGGGTATTCCAGAACCACCTGGCGGACACTACGGAATCACCTGTCGCGCATGCCGGAAGCACGTGCCAGACACGCCGGAAACACCTACCGGACAGACAGGAACCACCTGCCAAGAACGCCGGAGCCACCTGTTCGACTCGCTGGAACCACCTGCCGGACAGGCCGATATCAACTGCGGGCTATGCCAGAACCACCTGGGGGACAGTCCGGGATCACCTGCCAGCCCTGGCGGAACCACCTCTCAGACGTACCAGAACCACCTGCCGGAGAAGCTGGAAACACGTCCTGGACAGACTGGAACCACGTGACGGCCATGCCTGAACCACCTGCCGAGCACGGCGGAACCACCTGCCGGACACGCCAAAATCACCTGCGGGCTACGCCAGAACCACTTGGACGACTCTCCGAAATGACCTGCCGGGCAGGTTGGAACCACCTCTCAGACGTGCCAGAAGCACGTGGCGGACAGTCCGGAATCACCTGTTGGGCATACGCAACCACCTCTGACACGTACCAGAACCACGTGCCGTGCACGCCGGAAGCACCTACTGGACAGACCGGAATCATCTTTTGGGCATGCCGGAACCACCAGTCAGATGTGCCAGAAACACGTGCCGGAGACGCCGGAAGCACCTGGCGAGCACGTCGCAACCACCTGCTCAACTCGCCTGAACCACCTGCCGGACACGCCAAAATCACCTGCCCGCTACACCAGCACCACTTCGGGGACAAGCCGGAATCACGTGAGGGGCATGCCGGCACAGCCTCTCAGACTGAACCTCGTGCCGGACACCACAGATCCACCTGCCGCACAGACCGGAACCACCTGCCGGACACGCCGGAACGACCGGCTCGACCCGCCGGAACGACCGCGGGACATGCAAAATCACCTGCCGGCTACGCCGGAAACACTTGGCGAACACTCCGGAATCACCTGCCGGGCATGCCGGAACCACCTCTCAGATATGCCAGAACCACGTGCCAATGACCCCGGAAGCACCTGCCGAGCACGCCGGAACCACCTGCTCGACTCGCCAGAACCACCTTCCGGACACGCAGAAATCACCCTCCGGCTACGCCACAACCAGTTGGGGAACACTTCGGAATCACCTGCCGGGCTTGCTGGAACCACCTGCCGGTCATGCCAAAATCACCTGCCAACTACGCCAGTACCACTTGGCGGACACTGTGGAAACACCTGTCGGGCCGGCCGGAACCACATCTCAAATGTGCCACCACCATGTGCATGAGATGCTGGAACCACACCCCGAAGAGACGGAAAACACCTGCCAGACCCGTCTGAACAACCTGCCGAGCACGCCGGAGCCACCTGCTCGACTCGCCGGAACCACCTACCTGACATGCCCAAATCACCTGCCGGGTATGCCAGAACCACCTGGCGGACACTACGGAATCAACTGCCGCGCATGCCGGAAGCACGTGCCAGACACGCCGCAAACACCTACCGGACAGACCGGAACCACCTGCCAAGAACGCCGGAGCCACCTGTTCGACTCGCTGGAACCACCTGCCGGACAGGCCAATATCAACTGCTGGCTATGCCAGAACCACCTGGGGGACAGTCCGGGATCACCTGCCAGCCATGGCGGAACCACCTCTCAGACGTACCAGAACCAAATGCCGGAGAAGCTGGAAACACGTCCTGGACAGACTGGAACCACGTGACGGCCATGCCTGAACCACCTGCCGAGCACGGCGGAACCACCTGCCGGACGCGCCAAAATCACCTGCGGGCTACGCCAGAACTACTTGGACGACTCTCCCAAATGACCTGCCGGGCATGTTGGAACCACCTCTCAGACGTGCCAGAAGCACTTGGCGAACACTCCGGAATCACCTGCCGGGCATGCCGGAACCACCTCTCAGATATGCCAGAACCACCTGCCAATGACCCCGGAAGCACCTGCCGAGCACGCCGGAACCACCTGCTCGACTCGCCAGAACCACCTGCCGGTCACGCAGAAATCACCTGCCCTCTACGCCACAACCAGTTGGGGAACACTTCGGAATCACCTGCCGGGATGTTGGAACCACCTCCCGGTCATGCCAAAATCACCTGCCAACTACGCCAGTACCACTTGGCGGACACTGTGGAAACACCTGTCGGGCCGGCCGGAACCACATCTCAGACGTGCCAGAACCATGTGCATGAGATTCTGGAACCACACCCCGAGAAGACGGTAAACACCTGCCAGACCCGTCTGAACAACCTGCCGAGCACGCCGGAACCACCTGCTCGACTCACCGGTACCACCTCCCTGACACGCCAAAATCACCTGCTGGGTATGCCAGAATCACTTGGCGGACACTCCGGAATCATGTGCCGGACATGCCGGAACCAGCTCTCAGACACACCAGAACCAAGTGCCGGAGACGCCGGAAGCACCTGCCGAGCACGCCGGAGCCACCTGCTCGACTCGCCGGAACCACCTACCTGACATGCCAAAATCACCGGCCGGGTATGCCAGAACCACTTGGCGGACACTCCGGAATCATCCGCCGGACATGCCGGTACCAGATCTCAGACACACCAGAACCACGTGCCGGAGACGCCGGAAGCACCTGCCGAGCATGCCGGAGCCACCTGCTCGACTCGCCAGAAACACCTGCCGGACACGCCAAAATCACCTGCCGGGTACGCCAGAACCACCTGGCGGACACTCCGAAATCACCTGTCGCGCATGCCGGAACCACCTCTCAGACATGCCGGAAGCACGTGCCGGACATGCCGGAATCACCTACCGGACAGACCGGAACCACCTGCAGAGCACGCCGGAGCCACCTGTTCGAATCGCTGGAACCACCTGACAGACAGGCCAATATCAACTGCTGGCTATGCCAGAACCACCTGGGGACGGTCCGGAATCACCTGCCAGCCATGGCGGAACCACCTCTCACACGTACCAGAACCACCTGCCGGAGAAGCTGGAAACACGTCCTGGACAGTCTGGAACCACCTGCCGGCCAAGCCTGAACCACCTGCCAAGCACAACGGAACAACCTGCCAGACACGCCAAAATCACCTGCGTGTTATGCCAGAACCACTTGGAGGACTCTCTGGGATGACCTGCCGGGCATGCCGGAACCACCTCTCAGACGTGCCAGAACCATGTGGCGGACAGTCCGGAATCACCTGTTGGGCATGCGCAACCACCTCTGAGACGTACCAGAACCACATGCCGTGCAGGCTGGAACCACCTACCGGACAGACCGGAATCACCTTTCGGGCATGCCGGAACCACCTGTCAGATGTGCCAGAAACACGTGCCGGAGACGCCGGAAGCACCTGCCAAGCACGTTGGAACCACCTGCTCAACTCGCCTGAACCACCTGCCGGACATGCCAAAATCACCTGCCGACTATGCCAGAACCACTTGGCGAACACTCCGGAATCACTTGCCGGGCATGCAGGAACCACCTCTCAGACATGCCAGAACCCCGTGCCAATGACCCCGGAAGCACCAGCCGAGCACGCCGGAACCACCTGCTCGACTTGCCAGAACCCCCTGCCGGACTCGCAAAAATCACCTGCCGGCTACGCCACAACCAGTTGGTGAACACTTTGGAATCACCTGCCAGGCTTGCTGGAACCACCTGCCAGTCATGCCAAAATCACCTGCCAACTATGCCAGAACCGCTTGGCGGACACTGCGGAAACACCTGTCGGGCCGGCTGGAACCACATCTCAGACGTGCCAGAAACGTTTTCATGAGATGCTGGAACCACACCCCGAACAGACGGATACCACATGCCAGAACCGCCTGAACCACCTGCCGAGCACGCTGGAACCACCTGGTCGACTCACCGGTACCACCTCCCTGACACGCCAAAATCACCTGCTGGGTATGCCAGAACCACTTGGCGGACACTCCGGAATCATCTGCCGGACATGCCGGAACCAGCTCTCAGACACACCAGAACCAAGTGTTGGAGACGCCGGAAGCACCTGCCGAGCATGCCGGAGCCACCTGCTCGACTCGCCAGAAACACCTGCCGGACACGCCAAAATCACCTGCCGGGTATGCCAGAACCACCTGGCGGACACTACGGAATCACCTGCCGCGCATGCCGGAAGCACGTGCCAGACACGCCGCAAACTCCTACCGGACAGACCGGAACCACCTGCCAAGAACGCCGGAGCCACCTGTTCGACTCGCTGGAACCACCTGCCGGACAGGCCAATATCAACTGCTGGCTATGCCAGAAGCACCTGGTGGACAGTCCGGGATCACCTGCCAGCCATGGCGGAACCACCTCTCAGACGTACCAGAACCACCTGCCAGAGAAGCTGGAAACACGTCCTGGACAGACTGGAACCACGTGACGGCCATGCCTGAACCACCTGCCGAGCACGGCGGAACCACCTGCCGGACGCGCCAAAATCACCTGCGGGCTACGCCAGAACCACTTGGACGACTCTCCGAAATGACCTGCCGGGCATGTTGGAACCACCTCTCAGACGTGCCAGAAGCACGTGGCGGACAGTCCGGAATCACCTGTTGGGCATACGCAACCACCTCTGACACGTACCAGAACCACGTGCCGTGCACGCCGGAACCACCTACCGGACAGACCGGAATCAACTTTTGGGCATGCCGGAACCACCAGTCAGATGTGCCAGAAACACGTGCCGGAGACGCCGGAAGCACCTGCCGAGCACGTCGCAACCACCTGCTCAACTCGCCTGAGCCACCTGCCGGACACGCCAAAATCACCTGCCCGCTACACCAGCACCACTTCGGGGATAAGCCGGAATCACGTGATGGGCATGCCGGCACAGCCTCTCAGACTGAACCTCGTGCCGGACACCACAGAACCACCTGCCGGACAGACCGGAACCACCTGCCGGACACGCCGGAACCACCGGCTCGACCCGCCGGAACGACCGCTGGACATGCAAAATCACCTGCCGGCTATGCCGGAAACACTTGACGAACACTCCGGAATCACCTGCCGGGCATGCGGGAACCACCTCTCAGATATGCCAGAACCACGTGACAATGACCCCGGAAGCACCTGCCGAGCACGCCGGAACCACCTGCTCGACTGGCCAGAACCACCTGCCGATCACGCAAAAATCACCTACCGGCTACGGCACAACCAGTTGGGGAACACTTTGGAATCACCTGCCAGGCTTGCTGGAACCACCAGCCAGTCATGCCAAAATCACCTGCCAACTACGCCAGAACCGCTTGGCGGACACTGCGGAAACACCTGTCGGGCCGGCTGGAACCACATCTCAGACGTGCCAGAAACGTGTTCATGAGATGCTGGAACCACACCCCGAACAGACGAATACCACCTGCCAGAACCGCCTGAACCACCTGCTGAGCACGCCGGAACCACCTGCTCGACTCACCGGTACCACCTCCCTGACACGCCAAAATCACCTGCTGGGTATGCCAGAACCACTTGGCGGACACTCCGGAATCATCTGCCGGACATGCCGGAACCAGCTCTCAGACACACCAGAACCAAGTGCCGGAGACGCCGGAAGCACCTGCCGAGAATGCCGGAGCCACCTGCTCGACTCGCCAGAAACACCTGCCGGACACGCCAAAATCACCTGCCGGGTATGCCAGAACCACCTGGCGGACACTACGGAATCAACTGCCGCGCATGCCGGAAGCACGTGCCAGACACGCCGCAAACACCTACCGGACAGACCGGAACCACCTGCCAAGAACGCCGGAGCCACCTGTTCGACTCGCTGGAACCACCTGCCGGACAGGCCAATATCAACTGCTGGCTATGCCAGAACCACCTGGGGGACAGTCCGGGATCACCTGCCAGCCATGGCGGAACCACCTCTCAGACGTACCAGAACCAAATGCCGGAGAAGCTGGAAACACGTCCTGGACAGACTGGAACCACGTGACGGCCATGCCTGAACCACCTGCCGAGCACGGCGGAACCACCTGCCGGACGCGCCAAAATCACCTGCGGGCTACGCCAGAACTACTTGGACGACTCTCCCAAATGACCTGCCGGGCATGTTGGAACCACCTCTCAGACGTGCCAGAAGCACTTGGCGAACACTCCGGAATCACCTGCCGGGCATGCCGGAACCACCTCTCAGATATGCCAGAACCACCTGCCAATGACCCCGGAAGCACCTGCCGAGCACGCCGGAACCACCTGCTCGACTCGCCAGAACCACCTGCCGGTCACGCAGAAATCACCTGCCCTCTACGCCACAACCAGTTGGGGAACACTTCGGAATCACCTGCCGGGATGTTGGAACCACCTCCCGGTCATGCCAAAATCACCTGCCAACTACGCCAGTACCACTTGGCGGACACTGTGGAAACGCCTGTCGGGCCGGCCGGAACCACATCTCAGACGTGCCAGAACCATGTGCATGAGATTCTGGAACCACACCCCGAGAAGACGGTAAACACCTGCCAGACCCGTCTGAACAACCTGCCGAGCACGCCGGAACCACCTGCTCGACTCACCGGTACCACCTCCCTGACACGCCAAAATCACCTGCTGGGTATGCCAGAATCACTTGGCGGACACTCCGGAATCATGTGCCGGACATGCCGGAACCAGCTCTCAGACACACCAGAACCAAGTGCCGGAGACGCCGGAAGCACCTGCCGAGCACGCCGGAGCCACCTGCTCGACTCGCCGGAACCACCTACCTGACATGCCAAAATCACCGGCCGGGTATGCCAGAACCACTTGGCGGACACTCCGGAATCATCCGCCGGACATGCCGGTACCAGATCTCAGACACACCAGAACCACGTGCCGGAGACGCCGGAAGCACCTGCCGAGCATGCCGGAGCCACCTGCTCGACTCGCCAGAAACACCTGCCGCACACGCCAAAATCACCTGCCGGGTACGCCAGAACCACCTGGCGGACACTCCGAAATCACCTGTCGCGCATGCCGGAACCACCTCTCAGACGTGCCGGAAGCACGTGCCGGACACGCCGGAATCACCTACCGGACAGACCGGAACCACCTGCCGAGCACGCCGGAGCCACCTGTTCGACTCGCTGGAACCACCTGCCGGACAGGCCAATATCAACTGCTGGCTATGCCAGAACCACCTGGGGACGGTCCGGAATCACCTGCCAGCCATGGCGGAACCACCTCTCAGACGTACCAGAACCACCTGCCGGAGAAGCTGGAAACACGTCCTGGACAGTCTGGAACCACCTGCCGGCAAAGCCTGAACCACCTGCCAAGCACAACGGAACAACCTGCCAGACACGCCAAAATCACCTGCGTGTTATGCCAGAACCACTTGGAGGACTCTCTGGGATGACCTGCCAGGCATGCCGGAACCACCTCTCAGACGTGCCAGAACCATGTGGCGGACAGTCCGGGATCACCTGTTGGGCATGCGCAACCACCTCTGAGACGTACCAGAACCACATGCCGTGCAGGCTGGAACCACCTACCGGACAGACCGGAATCACCTTTCGGGCATGCTGGAACCACCTGTCAGATGTGCCAGAAACACGTGCCGGAGACGCCGGAAGCACCTGCCAAGCACGTTGGAACCACCTGCTCAACTCGCCTGAACCACCTGCCGGACATGCCAAAATCACCTGCCGACTATGCCAGAACCACTTGGCGAACACTCCGGAATCACTTGCCGGGCATGCAGGAACCACATCTCAGACATGCCAGAACCCCGTGCCAATGACCCCGGAAGCACCAGCCGAGCACGCCGGAACCACCTGCTCGACTCGCCAGAACCACCTGCCGATCACGCAAAAATCACCTGCCGGCTACGCCACAACCAGTTGGTGAACACTTTGGAATCTCCTGCCAGGCTTGCTGGAACCACCTGCCAGTCATGCCAAAATCACCTGCCAACTATGCCAGAACCGTTTGGCGGACACTGCGGAAACACGTGTCGGGCTGGCTGGAACCACATCTCAGACGTGCCAGAAACGTGTTCATGAGATGCTGGAACCACACCCCGAACAGACGGATACCACCTGCCAGAACCGCCTGAACCACCTGCTGAGCACGCCGGAACCACCTGCTCGACTCACCGGTACCACCTCCCTGACACGCCAAAATCACCTGCTGGGTATGCCAGAACCACTTGGCGGACACTCCGGAATCATCTGCCGGACATGCCGGAACCAGCTCTCAGACACACCAGAACCAAATGCCGGAGACGCCGGAAGCACCTGCCGAGCATGCCGGAGCCACCTGCTCGACTCGCCAGAAACACCTGCCGGACACGCCAAAATCACCTGCCGGGTATGCCAGAACCACCTGGCGGACACTACGGAATCACCTGCCGCGCATGCCGGAACCACCTCTCAGACGTGCCGGAAGCACGTGCCAGACACGCCGCAAACAGCTACCGGACAGACCGGAACCACCTGCCAAGAACGCCGGAGCCACCTGTTCGACTCGCTGGAACCACCTGCCGGACAGGCCAATATAAACTGCTGGCTATGCCAGAACCACCTGGGGTACAGTCCGGGTTCACCTGCCAGCCATGGTGGAACGACCTCTCAGAAGTACCAGAACCACCTGCCGGAGAAGCTGGAAACACTTCCTGGACAGACTGGAACCACGTGGCGGCCATGCCTGAAACACCTGCCGAGCACGGCGGAACCACCTGCCGGACACGCCAAAATCACCTGCGGGCTACGCCAGAACCACTTGGACGACTCTCCGAAATGACCTGCCGTGCATGTTGGAACCACCTCTCAGACGTGCCAGAAGCACATGGCGGACAGTCCGGAATCACCAGGTCGGCATACGCAACCACCTCTGACACGTACCAGAACCACGTGCCGTGCACGCCGGAGCCACCTACCGGACAGACCGGAATCCACTTTTGGGCATGCCGGAACCACCAGTCAGATGTGCCAGAAACACGTGCCGGAGACGCCGGAAGCACCTGCCGACCACGTCGCAACCACCTGCTCAACTCGCCTGAACCACCTGCCGGACACGCCAAAATCACCTGCCCGCTACACCAGCACCACTTCGGGGAGAAGCCAGAATCACGTGAGGGGCATGCCGGCACAGCCTCTCAGACTGAACCTCGTGCCGGACACCACAGAACCACATGCCGGACAGACCGGAACCACCAGCCGGACACGCCGGGACCACAGGCTCGACCCGCCGGAACGACCGCTGGACATGCAAAACCACCTGCCGGCTACGCCGGAAACACTTGGCGAACACTCCGGAATCACCTGCCGGGCATGCCGGAACCACCTCTCAGATGTGCCAGAACCACGTGCCATTGACCCCGGAAGCACCTGCCGGGCACGCCGGAACCACCTGCTCGACTCGCCGGAACCACCTACCTGACATGCCAAAATCACCAGCCGGGTATGCCAGAACCACTTGGCGGACACTCCGGAATCATCTGCCTGACATGCCGGAACCAGCTCTCAGACACACCAGAACCACGTGCCGGAGACGCTGGAAGCACTTGCCGAGCATGCCGGAGCCACCTGCTCGACTCGCCAGAAACGCCTGCCGGACACGCCAAAATCACCTGCCGGGTACGCCAGAACCACCTGGCGGACACTCCGAAATCACCTGTCGCGCATGCCGGAACCACCTCTCAGACGTGCCGGAAGCACGTGCCGGACACGCCGGAATCACCTACCGGACAGACCGGAACCACCTGCCGAGCACGCCGGAGCCACCTGTTCGACTCGCTGGAACCACCTGCCGGACAGGCCAATATCAACTGCTGGCTATGCCAGAACCACCTGGGGGACGGTCCGGAATCACCTGCCAGCCATGGCGGAACCACCTCTCAGACGTACCAGAACCACCTGCCGGAGAAGCTGGAAACACGTCCTGGACAGTCTGGAACCACCTGCCGGCAAAGCCTGAACCACCTGCCAAGCACAACGGAACAACCTGCCAGACACGCCAAAATCACCTGCGTGTTATGCCAGAACCACTTGGAGGACTCTCTGGGATGACCTGCCGGGCATGCCGGAACCACCTCTCAGACGTGCCAGAACCATGTGGCGGACAGTCCCCAATCACCTGTTGGGCATGCGCAACCACCTCTGAGACGTACCAGAACCACATGCTGTGCAGGCTGGAACCACCTACCGGACAGACCGGAATCACCTTTCGGGCATGCTGGAACCACCTGTCAGATGTGCCAGAAACACGTGCCGGAGACGCCGGAAGCACCTGCCAAGCACGTTGGAACCACCTGCTCAACTCGCCTGAACCACCTGCCAGACATGCCAAAATCACCTGCCGACTATGCCAGAACCACTTGGCGAACACTCCGGAATCACTTGCCGGGCATGCAGGAACCACCTCTCAGACATGCCAGAACCCCGTGCCAATGACCCCGGAAGCACCAGCCGAGCACGCCGGAACCACCTGCTCGACTCGCCAGAACCACCTGCCGATCACGCAAAAATCACCTGCCGGCTACGCCACAACCAGTTGGTGAACACTTTGGAATCACCTGCCAGGATTGCCGGAAAAACCTGCCAGTCATGCCAAAATCACCTGCCAACTACGCCAGAACCGCTTGGCGGACACTGCGGAAACACCTGTCGGGCCATCTGGAAACACATCTCAGACGTGCCAGAAACGTGTTCATGAGATGCTGGAACCACACCCCGAACAGACGGATACCACCTGCCAGAACCGCCTGAACCACCTGCTGAGCACGCCGGAACCACCTGCTCGACTCACCGGTACCACCTCCCTGACACGCCAAAATCACCTGCTGGGTATGCCAGAACCACTTGGCGGACACTCCGGAATCATCTGCTGGACATGCCGGAACCAGCTCTCAGACACACCAGAACCAAGTGCCGGAGACGCCGGAAGCACCTGCCGAGCATGCCGGAGCCACCTGCTCGACTCGCCAGAAACACCTGCCGGACACGCCAAAATCACCTGCCGGGTATGCCAGAACCACCTGGCGGACACTACGGAATCACCTGCCGCGCATGCCGGCACCACCTCTCACACGTGCTGGAAGCACTTGCCAGACACGCTGGAAACACCTGCCGGACAGACCGGAACCACGTGCCAAGAACGCCGGAGCCACCTGTTCGACTCGCTGGAACCACCTGAAGAAAAGGCCAATATCAACAGCTGGCTATGCCAGAACCACCTGGGGGACAGTCCGGGATCACCTGCCAGCCATGGCGGAACCACCTCTCAGACGTACCAGAACCACCTGCCGGAGAAGCTGGAAACACGTCCTGGACAGACTGGAACCACGTGACGGCCATGCCAGAACCACCTGCCGAGCACGGCGGAACCACCTGCCGGACACGCCGGAATCACTTGGCGAACACTCCGGAATCACCTGCCGGGCATGCCGGAACCACCTCTCAGATGTGCCAGAACCACGTGCCATTGACCCCGGAAGCACCTGCCGAGCACGCCGGAACCACCTGCTCGACTCGCCGGAACCACCTACCTGACATGCCAAAATCACCAGCCGGGTATGCCAGAACCACTTGGCGGACACTCCGGAATCATCTGCCGGACATGCCGGATCCAGCTCTCAGACACACCAGAACCACGTGCCGGAGACGCCGGAAGCACCTGCCGAGCATGCCGGAGCCACCTGCTCGACTAGCCAGAAACACCTGCCGGACACGCCAAAATCACCTGCCGGGTATGCCAGAACCACCTGCCGGACTCGCCAAAATCACCTGCCGACTATGCCAGAACCACTTGGACGACTCTCCGAAATGGCCTGCCGGGCATGTTGGAACCACCTCTCAGACGTGCCAGAAGCATGTGCCGGACACGCCGGAATCACCTGTTGGGCATATGCAACCACCTCTGAGACGTACCAGAACCACGTTCCGTGCACGCCGGAACCACCTACCGGACAGACCGGAATCCACTTTTGGGAATGCCGGAACCACCAGTCAGATGTGCCAGAAACACGTGCCGGAGACGCCGGAAGCACCTGCCGAGCACGTCGCAACCACCTGCTCAACTCGCCTGAACCACCTGCCGGACACGCCAAAATCACCTGCCCGCTACACCAGCACCACTTCGGGGACAAGCCGGAATCACGTGAGGGGCATGCCGGCACAGCCTCTCAGACTGAACCTCGTGCCGTACACCACAGAACCACCTGACGGACAGACCGGAACCACCTGCCGGACACGCCGGAACCACCGGCAAGACCCGCCGGAACGACCGCTGGACATGCAAAATCACCTGCCGGATACGCCGGAAACACTTGGCAAACACTCCGGAATCACCTGCCGGTCATGCCGGAACCACCTCTCAGATATGCCAGAACCACGTGCCAATGACCCCGGAAGCACCTGCCGAGCACGCCGGAACCACCTGCTCGACTCGCCAGAACCACCTGCCAAGTACAACGGAACTACCTGCCAGACACGCGAAAATCACCTGCGTGTTATGCCAGAACCACTTGGAGGACTCTCTGGGATGACCTGCCGGGCCTGCCGGAACCACCTCTCAGACGTGCCAGAAGCACGTGGCGGACAGTCCGGAATCACCTGTTGGGCATACGCAACCACACCTGACACGTACCAGAACCACATGCCGTGCAGGCTGGAACCACCTACCGGACAGACCGGAATCCACTATTGGGCATGCCGGAACCACCAGTCAGATGTGCCAGAAACACGTGCCGGAGACGCCGGAAGCACCTGCCGAGCATGCCGGAGCCACCTGCTCGAATCGCCTGAACCACCTGCCGGACACGCCAAAATCACCTGCCGGGTATGCCAGAACCACCTGGCGGACACTACGGAATCACCTGCCGCGCATGCCGGAAGCACGTGCCAGACACGCCACAAACACCTACCGGACAGACCGGAACCACCTGCCGAGCATGCCGGAGCCACCTGTTCGACTCGCTGGAACCACCTGCCGGACAGGCCAATATCAACTGCTGGCTATGCCAGAACCACCTGGGGGACGGTCCGGAATCACCTGCCAGCCATGGCGGAACCACCTCTCAGACGTACCAGAACCACCTGCCGGAGAAGCTGGAAACACGTCCTGGACAGACTGGAACCACGTGACGGCCATGCCTGAACCACCTGCCGAGCACGGCGGAACCACCTGCTGGACACGCCAAAATCACCTGCGGGCTACGCCAGAACCACTTGGACGACTCTCCGAACTGACCTGCCGGGCATGTTGGAACCACCTCTCAGACGTGCCAGAAGCACGTGGCGGACAGTCCGGAATCACCTGTTGGGCATACGCAACCACCTCTGACACGTACCAGAGCCACGTGCCGTGCACGCCGGAACCACCTACAGGACAGACCGGAATCAACTTTTGGGCATGCCGGAACCACCAGTCAGATGTGCCAGAAACACGTGCCGGAGACGCCGGAAGCACCTGCCGAGCACGTCGCAACCACCTGCTCAACTCGCCTGAACCACCTGCCGGACACGCCAAAATCACCTGCCCGCTACACCAGCACCACTTCGGGGACAAGCCGGAATCACGTGAGGGGCATGCCGGCACAGCCTCTCAGACTGAACCTCGTGCCGGACACCACAGAACCACCTGCCGGACAGACCGGAAACACCTGCCGGACACGCCGGAACCACCGGCTCGACCCGCCGGAACGACCGCTGGACATGCAAAATCACCTGCCGGCTACGCCTGAAACACTTGGCGAACACTCTGGAATCACCTGCCGGGCATGCCGGAACCACCTCTCAGATATGACAGAACCACCTGCCAGACACGCAAAAATCACCTGCCGGCTACGCCACAACCAGTTGGGGAACACTTCGGAATCACCTGCCGGGCTTGCTGAAACAACCTGCCGGTCATGCCAAAATCACCTGCCAACTACGACAGTACCACTTGGCGGACAATGTGGAAACACCTGTCGGGCCGGCCGGAACCACATCTCAGACGTGCCAGAACCATGTGCATGAGATGCTGGAACCACACCCCGAACAGGCGGAAAACACCTGCCAGACCCGTCTGAACAACCTGCCGAGCACGCCGGAGCCACCTGCTCGACTCGCCGGAACCACCTACCTGACATGCCCAAATCACCAGCCGGGTATGCCAGAACCACTTGGCGGACACTCTGGAATCATCTGCCGGACATGCCGGAACCAGCTCTCAGACACACCAGAACCACGTGCCGGAGACGCCGGAAGCACCTGCCGAGCATGCCTGAGCCACCTGCTGGACTCGCCAGAAACACCTGCCGGACACGCCAAAATCACCTGCCGGGTACGCCAGAACCACCTGGCGGACACTCCGAAATCACCTGTCGCGCATGCCGGAACCACCTCTCAGACGTGCCAGAAGCACGTGCCGGACACGCCGGAATCACCTACCGGACAAACCGGAAGCTCCTGCCGAGCACGCCGGAGCCACCTGTTCGACTCGCTGGAACCACCTGCCGGACAGGCCAATATCAACTGCTGGCTATGCCAGAACCACCTGGGGGACAGTCCGGGATCACCTGCCAGCCATGGCGGAACCACCTCTCAAACGTACCAGAACCACCTGCCGGAGAAGCTGGAAACACGTCCTGGACAGACTGGAACCACGTGACGGCCATGTCTGAACCACCTGCCGAGCACGGCGGAACCACCTGCCGGA
This sequence comes from Equus caballus, assembly GCF_041296265.1. Taxonomy (NCBI): domain Eukaryota; kingdom Metazoa; phylum Chordata; class Mammalia; order Perissodactyla; family Equidae; genus Equus; species Equus caballus. The sequence goes on along the minus strand of NC_091700.1, from coordinate 7,735,072 downwards.
CACGCCAAAATCACCTGCGGGCTACGCCAGAACCACTTGGACGACTCTCCGAAATGACCTGCCGGGCATGTTGGAACCACCTCTCAGACGTGCCAGAAGCACGTGGCGGACAGTCCGGAATCACCTGTTGGGCATATGCAAGCACCTCTGACACGTACCAGAACCACGTGCCGTGCACACCGGAACCACCTACCGGACAGACCGGAAACACCTGTTGGACACGCCAGAACCACTCGGCAGACACTCCGGAATCACATGCCAGGCATCCGGGAACCACCTCTCAGAGGTGCCAGAACCAAATTCCGGACACTCCGGTATCACCTGCCGGGCATGCCAGAACAACCTCTCAGAGGTGCCAGAACCACATGCCGGACACTCCGGAATCACCTGCCGGGCATGCCGGAACCACCTGATCCACTCCCCAGAACCACCTGCTGGACATGCCGGAATCTCCTGCCGGACATGCCGGAACCACCGGCTCGACTGGCCGGAACCATTGCCGGACATGCAAAATCACCTGCCGGCTACGCCAGAACCACTTGGCAAACATACCGGAATCACCTGCCGGGCATGGCGGAACCACCTCTCAGGCATGCCGGAACCGCATGCCAATGACATCGGAAGCACCTGCCGAGCACGCCAGAACCACCTGCTCGACTCGCCAAAACCACCGGATGGACACCCCAAAATCACCTGCCGGCTATGCCACAACCATTTGGTGAACTCTTCGGAATCACCTGCCGGGCTTGCTGGAACCACCTGCCGGTCACGCCAACATCACCTTTCAGCTATGCCAGAACCACTTGGCGGACACCATGGAAACACCTGTCGGGCCGGCCGGAACCACCTCTCAGACGTGCCAGAACCATGAGCCTGAGATGCCGGAACCACTCCCCGAACAGACCGAAACCTCCTGCCAGACCCGCCTGAACACCCTGGAGAGCACGCCTGATCCACCTGCTCAACTATCCGGAACCAACATCCTTACACGCCAAAATCACCTTCCAGGTATACCAGAACCACTTGGTGGACACTCCGGAATCATCTGCTGGACATGCCAGAACCAGCTCTCAGACACACCAGAACCACGTGCCAGAGACGCCGGAAGCACCAGCTGAGCATGCCTGAGCCACCTGCTCGACTCGCAAGAAACACCTGTCGGACACGCCAGAATCACCTGCCGACTACGGCAGAACCACTCGGCAGACACTCCGGAACCACCTGCCGGGCATGCCGGAACCACCTCTCAGAGGTGCCAGAACCACATGCCGGACACTGCGGAATCACCTGCCGGGCATGCCGGAACCATCTCTCAGACGTGCCAGGACCATGTTCCGGACATGCCGGAACCACCTGCCGAGCTCGCCGGAACCAACTGCTGGACACGCCAAAATCACCTGCCGGCTACGCCAGAACCACTCGGCAGACACTCCGGAATCACATGCCGTGCATTCCGGAACCACCTCTCACAGGTGCCAGAACCAAATGCTGGACACTCCGGTATCCCCTGCCGGGCATGCCGGAACCAACTCTCAGAGGTGCCAGAACCACATGCCGGACACTCCGGAATCACCTGCCAGGCATGCCGGAACCACCTGCTGGACATGCCGGAACCAACGGCTCGACTCGCCGGAACCATTGCCGGACATGCAAAATCACATGCCGGCTATGCCAGAACCACTTGGCGAACACTCCGGAATCACCTGCCGGGCAAGCCGGAACCACCTCTCAGACTTGCCAGAACCATGTTCCGGACACGCCGGTACCACCTGCCGAGTATGCCGGAACCACCTGATCCACTCCCCAGAACCACCTGCTGGACACCCCAGAATCACCTGCCGACTACACCAGAACCACTCGGCAGGCACTCCGGAACCACCTGCCGGGCATGACGGAACCACCTCTCAGAGGTGCCAGAACCACATGCCGGACACTCCGGAATCACCTGCCGGGCATGCCGGAACCATCTCTCAGACGTGCCAGAACCATGTTCCGGACACGCCGGTACCACCTGCCGAGCTCGCCGGAACCACCTGCTGGACACGCCAAAATCACCTGCCGGCTACGCCAGAACCACGCGGCAGACACTCCGGAATCACCTGCCGGGCTGGCTGGAACCACCTGCCGGTCACGCCAACATCACCTTTCAGCTACGCCAGAACCACTTGGTGGACACTACGGAAACACCTGTCGGGCCGGCCGGAACCACCTCTCAGACATGCCAGAACCATGTGCCTGAGATGCCGGAACCACTCCCCGAACAGACCGAAACCACCTGGCAGAACCGCCTGAATCCCCTGGCAAGCACGCCTGATCCACCTGCTCAGCTAGCCAGAACCACCTTCCTGACACGCCAAAATCACCTGCCAGGTATACCAGAACCACTTGGTGGACACTCCGGAATCGTCTGCCGGACATGCCAGAACCAGCTCTCAGACACACCAGAACCACGTGCCAGAGACGCCGGAAGCACCAGCTGAGCATGCCTGAGCCACCTGCTCGACTCGCAAGAAACACCTGTCGGACATGCCAAAATCACCTGCCGGGTTTGCCAGAACCAGCTGATCCATTCCCCAGAACCACCTAGTGGACACGCCAAAATCAACTGCCGGCTACGCCAGAACCACTCGGCAGACGCTCCGGAATCACATGCCAGGCATTCCGGAACCACCTCTCAGAGGTGCCAGAAGCAAATGCCGGACACTCCGGTATCACCTGCCGGGCATGCCGGAACCATCTCTCAGAGGTGCCAGAACCACATGCCGGACACTCCGGAATCACCTGCAGGGCATGCCGGAACCAACTCTCAGACGTGCCAGAACCTCGTGCCGGTCACGGCAGAACCACCTGCCGGACAGACCGGAAACACCTGCTGGACACGCCGGAACCACCGGCTCGACTCGCCAGAACCACCGCCGGACATGCAAAATGACCTGCCGGCTATGCCAGAACCACTTGGCGAACACTCCGGAATCACCTGTCGGGCATGCCGGAACCATCTCTCAGACGTGCCAGACCCATGTTCCGGACATGCCAGAACCACCTGCCGAGCTCGCCGGAACCAGCTGCTGGACACGCCAGAACCACTCTGCAGACACTCCAGAATCGCATGCCAGGCATTCCGGAATCACCTCTCAGTGGTGCCAGAAGCAAATGCCGGACACTCCGGTATCACCTGCCGGGCATGCCGGAACCACCTCTCAGAGGTGCCAGACCCACATGCCGGACACTCCGGAATCACCTGCCGGGCATGCCGGAACCACCTGCTGGACATGCCGGAACCACCGTCTCGACTCGCCGGAACCATTGTCGGACATGCAAAATCACCTGCCGGCTACGCCAGAACCACTTGGCAAACACTCCGGAATCAGCTGTCGGGCATGCCAGAACCACCTCTCAGACTTGCCAGAACCATGTTCCGGACTCGCCGGTACCACCTGCCGAGTATGCCGGAACCACCTGATCCACTCCCCAGAACCACCTGCTGGACACGCCAAAATCACCTGCCGGCTACCCCAGAACCACGCGGCAGACACTCCGGAATCACCTGCCGGGCTGGCTGGAACCACCTGCCGGTCACGCCAACATCACCTTTCAGCTACGCCAGAACCACTTGGCGGACACTCCGGAAACACCTGCTCAACTAGCCGGAACCACCTTCCTGACACGCCAAAATCACCTGCCAGGTATACAAGAACTACTTGGTGGACACTCCGGAATCATTTGCCTGACATGCCAGAACCAGCTCTCAGACACACCAGAACCACGTGCCAGAGACGCCGGAAGCACCAGCAGAGCATGCCTGAGCCACCTGCTCGACTCGCAGGAAACACCTGTCCGACATGCCAAAACCACCTGCCGGGTACGCCAGAAACACTTGGCGGACACTCCGGAATCACCTGTCGGGCATGCCAGAACCACCTCTCAGACGTGCCAGAACCATGTTCTGCACATGCCGGTACCACCTGCCGAGTATGCCGGAACCACCTGATCCACTCCCCAGAACCACCTAGTGGACACGCCAAAATCAACTGCCGGCTACGCCAGAAGCACTCGGCAGACACTCCGGAATAACATGCCAGGCATTCCGGAACCACCTCTCAGAGGTGCCAGAACCACATGCCGGACACTCCGGAATCACCTGCCTGGCATCCCGGAACCATCTCTCAGACGTGCCACAACCACGTGCCAGAGAGACCGGAAGCACCTGACGAGCTCGCCGGAACAACCTGCTGGACATGCCGGAACCACCTGCCTCACAGGCCAAAATCATATGCTGGATACGCCAAAACCACTTGGCGGACACTCCAGAATCACCTGCCGGGCATGAAAGCAGAACCTCTCAGAAGTGCCAGAAGCACGTGCTGGAAAGGCCGGAACCATCTCCCGGACAGACCGGAAACACAGGAAACACTCGCCGGAACCACCTGCTTGACTCACCGGTCCCACCTGCCGGACACACCAAAATCACCTGCCCGCTACACCAGAACCACTTGGCGGACAAGCCGGAATCACGTGAAGTGCATGGCGACACAACCTCTCAGACGTGCCAGAACCTCGTTCCGGACACACCAGAACCACCTGCTGGACAGACCGGAACCACCTGCCGGAAATGCCGGAACCACCGGCTCCACTCGCCGGAACCATTTCCGGACATGCAAATCACCTGCCGGCTACGCCAGAACCACTTGGCGAACACTCTGAAATCACCTGCCGGGCATGGCGGAACCACCTCTCAGACATGCCGGAACCACATGCCAATGACAGCGGAATCACCTGCCGAGCACGCCAGAACCACCTGCTGGACACGCCAAAATCACCTGCCGGCTATGCCACAACCATTTGGTAACACTTTGGAATCACCTGCCGGGCTGGCTGGAACCACCTGCCGGTAACGCCAACATCACCTGCCAGCTATGCCAGAACCACTTGGCGGACACCATGGAAACACCTGTCGGGCCGGACGGAACCACCTATCAGACGTTCCAGAACCATGTGCCTGAGATGCCGGAACCACAACCCGAACAGACCGAAACCACCTGCCAGACACACCTGAACAACCTGCCGAGCACGCCAGAACCACCTACTCGACGCGCCGGAACCACCTATCTGACACGCCAAAATCACCTTCCGGGAATGCCACAACCACTTGGTGGACACTACGGAATCATCTGCCGGACATGCCAGAACCAGCCCTCAGACACACCAGAACCACGTGCCAGACACGCCGGAAGCACCTGCTGATCATCCCTGAGCCAAATGCTCGACTTGCAAGAAATACCTGCCAGACACGCCAAAATCACCTGCCGGGTATGCAAGAACCACGTGGCGGACACTCCGGAATCACCTGCCTGGCATGCCGGAACCATCTCTCACACGTGCCAGAACCATGTTCTGGACACGCTGGTACCACCCGCCGAGCTCGCCGGAACCACCTGCTGGACACGCCAAAATCACCTGCCGGCTACGCCAGAACCACTCGGCAGACACTCCGGAATCACCTGCCGGGCTGGCTGGAACCACCTTCCGGTCACGCCAACATCACCTTTCAGCTACGCCAGAACCACTTGGCGGACACTCCGGAAGCACCTCTCCGGCCGGCCGGAACCACCTCTCAGACGTGCCAGAACCATGTGCCTGAGATGCCGGAACCACACCCCGAACAGACCGAAACCACCTGCCAGACCCGCCTGAACAACCTGCCGAGCACGCCGGAACCACCTACTCGACTCGCCTGAACCACCTACCTGACACGTTAAAATCACCTGCCGGGTATGCCACAACCACTTGGTGGACACTCCGGAATCATCTGCCGGACATGCCAGAACCAGCTCTCAGACACAGCAGAACCACGTGCCAGAGACGCCGGAAGCACCAGCTGAGCATGCCTGAGCCACCTGCTCGACTCGCAAGAAACACCTGTCGGACATGCCAAAATCACCTGCCGGGTATGCCAGAAACACTTGGCGGACACTCCGGAATCACCTGTCGGGCATTCCGGAACCACCTCTCAGACTTGCCAGAACCATGTTTTGGACACTCCGGTACCACCTGCCGAGTATGCCGGAAGCAGCTGATCCACTCCCCAGAACCACCTAGTGGACACGCCAAAATAAACTGCCGGCTACGCCAGAACCACTCTTCAGACACTCCAGAATCACATGCCAGGCATTCCGGAACCACCTCTCAGAGGTGCCAGAACCACATGCCGGAGATTCCGGAATCACCTGCCGGGCATGCCGGAACCACCTCTCATATGTGCCAGAACCATATGCCGGACACTCCGGAATCACCTGTCGGGCATGCCGGAACGACCTCTCAGAGGTGCCCGAACCACATGCCGGAGACTCCAGAATCACCTGCCGGGAATGCCGGAACCATGTGTCACACGTGCCACAACCACGTGCCGGAGAGACTGGAAGTACCTGCAGAGCTCGCCGGAACCACCTGCCTGACAGGCCAAAATCATATGCCAGCTACGCCAAAACCACTTGGTGGAAACTCCCGAATCACCTTGAGGGTATGCCGGAACCACGTCATGGACAGACTGCAAAAACCTGCCGGACCTGCCTGAACCACCTGCCGAGCACACTGGAACCACCTGTTCGACTCACCAGAGCCACCTGCCGGACACACCAGAAACACCTGCGGGTTACGCCAGAACCACTTGGAGGACTCACCGGGATCACCTGGCGGGCATGCTGGAACCACCTCTCAGACGTGCCAGAAGCATGTGCCGGACATCCCGGAACCACCTGCCGAGCTCGCCGGAACCACCTGCTGTACATGCCGGAACCACCTGCCTGAAAGGCCAAAATCACCTGCCGGCTATGCCAAAACCACTTGGCAGACACTCCAGAATCACCTGCCGGGCATGCCAGCACAGCCACTCAGAAGTTCCAGAAGCACGTGCCGGACAGGCCGGAACCATCTCCCGGACAGACCAGAAACACAGGAAACACTCGCCGGAACCACCTGCTTGACTCACCAGTACCACCTGATGGACACGCCAAAATCACCTGCCGTCTATCCCAGAATCACTCGGCCGACACTCTGGAACCACCTCCAGGATAGACCGGAACCACCTGACGGACAAGCCGGAACCACCTGCTTGACTCACCAGAACCACCTGACGGACACGCCGAAATCACCAGCCGGCTACGCCACAACCACTTGTCAGACACTCCGGAATCACCTGCCGGGCATGCTGGAACCACCTCTCAGAGGTGCCAAAAACACATGCCGGAGACAGCCGAAGCACCTGCCGAGAATGCCGGAAGTTCCGGATCCACTCCACAGAACCACCTGCAGTACACGCCAAAATCACCTGCAGGCAACGCCAGAACCACTCGGCAGAAAACTCTGGAACCACCTGCAGGACAGACCGGAACCACCTGCCGGACACGCCGGGACCTCCTGCTTGACTCACCTGTCTCACCTCATAGACACGCCCAAATCACCTGCCCGCTACATCAGAACCACTTGGCGGACAAGCTGGAATCACGTGAAGGGCATGCTGACACAACCTCTCAGACGTGCCAGAACCTCGTGCTGGACACCCCAGAACCACCTGCCGTACAGACCGGAAGCACCTGCCGGACACGCCGCAACCACCGGCTTGAGTCGCCGGAATCACCACCGGACATGCAAAATCACCTGCCAGCTACGCCAGAACCACGTGGCGAACACTCTGGAATCACCCGCCGGGCATGCCGCAACGACCTCTCAGACATGCCACAACCACATGCCAATGACACCGGAAGCACCTGCCGAGCACGCCGGAACCACCTGCTCGACTCGCCAGAACCACCTGCCAGACACACCAAAATCACCTGTCGGCTACGCCGCATCCAGTTGGTGAACACTTCGGAATCACCTGCCGGGCTGGCTGGAACCACCTGCCGGTCACGCCAACATCACCTGCCAGCTATGCAAGAACCACTTGGCGGACACGCCAAAATCACCTACCAGCTACGCCACAACCAGTTGGTGAACACTTCGGAATCATCTGCCGGTCTTGCTGGAACAACCTGCCGGTCATGCCAAAATCACCTGCCAACTACGCCAGTACCCCTTGGCGGACACTGTGGAAACACCTGTCGGGCCGGCCGGAACCACATCTCAGACGTGCCAGAACCATGTGCATGAGATGCTGGAACCACACCCCGAACAGACAGAAAACACCTGCCAGACCCATCTGAACAACCTGCCGAGCACGCCGGAGCCACCTGCTCGACTTGCCGGAACCACCTACCTGACATGGCCAAATCACCAGCCGGGTATGCCAGAACCACCTGGCGGACACTCCGAAATCACCTGTCGCGCATGCCAGAACCACCTCTCAGACGTGCCGGAAGCACGTGCCGGACACGCCGGAATCACCTACCGGACAGACCGGAACCACCTGCCGAGCACGCCGGAGCCACCTGTTCGACTCGCTGGAACCACCTGCCGGACAGGCCAATATCAACTGCTGGCTATGCCAGAACCACCTGGGGGACACTCCGGGATCACCTGCCAGCCATGGCGGAACCACCTCTCAGACGTACCAGAACCACCTGCCGGAGAAGCTGGAAACACGTCCTGGACAGACTGGAACCACGTGACGGCCATGCCTGAACCACCTGCCGAGCACGGCGGAACCACCTGCCGGACACGCCAAAATCACCTGCGGGCTACGCCAGAACCACTTGGAAGACTCTCCGAAATGACCTGCCGGGCATGTTGGAACCACTTCTCAGACGTGCCAGAAGCACGTGGCGGACAGTCTGGAATCACCTGTTGGGCATACGCAACCACCTCTGACACGTACCAGAACCACGTGCCGTGCACGCCAGAACCACCTACCGGACAGACCGGAATCAACTTTTGGGCATGCCGGAACCACCAGTCAGATGTGCCAGAAACACGTGCCGGAGACGCCGGAAGCACCTGCCGAGCACGTCGCAACCACCTGCTCAACTCGCCTGAACCACCTGCCGGACACGCCAAAATCACCTGCCCGCTACACCAGCACCACTTCGGGGACAAGCCGGAATCACGTGAGGGGCATGCCGGCACAGCCTCTCAGACTGAACCTCGTGCCGGACACCACAGAACCACCTGCCGGACAGACCGGAACCACCTGCCGGACACGCCGGAACCACCGGCTCGACCCGCCGGAACGACCGCTGGACATGCAAACTCACCTGCCGGCTACGCCGGAAACACTTGGCGAACACTCCGGAAGCACCTGCCGAGCACGCCGGAACCACCTGCTAAACTCGCCAGAACCACCTGCCGGACACGCAAAAATCACCTGCCGGCTATGCCACAACCAGCTGGGGAACACTTCGGAATCACCTGCTGGGCTTGCTGGAACAACCTGCCGGTCATGCCAAAATCAGCTGCCAACTACGCCAGTAACACTTGGCGGACACTCCGGAATCGTCTGCCGGACATGCCGGAACCAGCTCTCAGACACACCAGAACCACGTGCCGGAGACGCCGGAAGCACGTGCCGAGCATGCCGGAGCCACCTGCTCGACTCGCCAGAAACACCTGCCGGACTCGCCAAAATCACCTGCCGGGTACGCCAGAACCACCTGGCGGACACTCCGAAATCACCTGTCGCGCATGCCGGAACCACCTCTCAGACGTGCCGGAAGCACGTGCCGGACGTGCCGGAATCACCTACCGGACAGACCGGAACCACCTGCCGAGCACGCCGGAGCCACCTGTTCGACTCGCTGGAACCACCTGCCGGACAGGCCAATATCAACTGCTGGCTATGCCAGAACCACCTGGGGGACGGTCCGGAATCACCTGCCAGCCATGGCGGAACCACCTCTCAGACGTACCAGAACCACCTGCCGGAGAAGCTGGAAACACGTCCTGGACAGTCTGGAACCACCTGCCGGCCAAGCCTGAACCACCTGCCAAGCACAACGGAACAACCTGCCAGACACGCCAAAATCACCTGCGTGTTATGCCAGAACCACTTGGAGGACTCTCTGGGATGACCTGCCGGGCATGCCGGAACCATCTCTCAGACGTGCCAGAACCATGTGGCGGACAGTCCGGAATGACCTGTTGGGCATGCGCAACCACCACTGAGACGTACCAGAACCACATGCCGTGCAGGCTGGAACCACCTACCGGACAGACCGGAATCACCTTTCGGGCATGCCGGAACCACCTGTCAGATGTGCCAGAAACACGTGCCGGAGACGCGGGAAGCACCTGCCAAGCACGTTGGAACCACCTGCTCAACTCGCCTGAACCACCTGCCGGACATGCCAAAATCACCTGCCGACTATGCCAGAACCACTTGGCGAACACTCCAGAATCACTTGCCGGGCATGCAGGAACCACCTCTCAGACATGCCAGAACCCCGTGCCAATGACCCCGGAAGCACCAGCCGAGCACGCCGGAACCACCTGCTCGACTCGCCAGAACCACCTGCCGATCACGCAAAAATCACCTGCCGGCTACGCCACAACCAGTTGGTGAACACTTTGGAATCACCTGCCAGGCTTGCTGGAACCGCCTGCCAGTCATGCCAAAATCACCTGCCAACTACGCCAAAACCGCTTGGCGGACACTGCGGAAACACCAGTCGGGCCGGCTGGAACCACATCTCAGACCTGCCAGAAACGTGTTCATGAGATGCTGGAACCACACCCCGAACAGACGGATACCACCTGCCAGAACCGCCTGAACCACCTGCCGAGCACGCCGGAACCACCGGCTCGACTCACCGGTACCACCTCCCTGACACGCCAAAATCACCTGCTGCGTATGCCAGAACCACTTGGCGGACACTCCGGAATCATCTGCCGGACATGCCGGAACCAGCTCTCAGACACACCAGAACCAAGTGCCGGAGACGCCGGAAGCACCTGCCGAGCATGCCGGAGCCACCTGCTCGACTCGCCAGAAACACCTGCCGGACACGCCAAAATCACCTGCAGGGTAGGCCACAACCACCTGGTGGACACTACGGAATCACCAGCCGCGCATGCCGGAACCACCTCTCAGACGTGCCGGAAGCACGTGCCAGACACGCCGGAAACACCTACCGGACAGACCGGAACCACCCGCCAAGAACGCCAGAGCCACCTGTTCGACTCGCTGGAACCACCTGCCGGACAGGCCAATATCAACTGCTGGCTATGCCAGAACCACCTGGGGGACAGTCCGGGATCACCTGCCAGCCATGGCGGAACCACCTCTCAGACGTACCAGAACCACCTGCCGGAGAAGCTGGAAACACGTCCTGGACAGACTGGAACCACGTGACGGCCATGCCTGAACCACCTGCCGAGCACGGCGGAACCACCTGCCGGACACGCCAAAATCACCTGCCCGCTACACCAGCACCACTTCGGGGACAAGCCGGAATCACGTGAGGGGCATGCCGGCACAGCCTCTCAGACTGAACCTCGTGCCGGACACCACAGAACCACCTGCCGGACAGACCGGAACCACCTGCCGGACGCGCTGGAACCACCGGCTCGACCCGCCGGAACGACCGCTGGACATGCAAACTCACCTGCCGGCTACGCCGGAAACACTTGGCGAACACTCCGGAATCACCTGCCGGGCATGCCGGAACCACCTCTCAGATATGCCAGAACCACGTGCCAATGACCCCGGAAGCACCTGCCGAGCACGCCGGAACCACCTGCTCGACTCGCCAGAACCACCTGCCGGACACGCAAAAATCACCTGCCGGCTACGCCACAACCAGTTGGGGAACACTTCGGAATCACCTGCCGGGCTTGCTGGAACCACCTGCCGGTCATGCCAAAATCACCTGCCAACTACGCCAGTACCACTTGGCGGACACTGTGGAAACACCTGTCGGGCCGGCCGGAACCACATCTCAGACGTGCCAGAACCATGTGCATGAGATGCTGGAACCACACCCCGAACAGACGGAAAACACCTGCCAGACCCGTCTGAACAACCTGCCGAGCACGCCGGAGCAACCTGCTCGACTCGCCGGAACCACCTACCTGACATGCCCAAATCACCAACCGGGTATGCCAGAACCACTTGGCGGACACTCCGGAATCATCTGCTGGACATGCCGGAACCAGCTCTCAGACACACCAGAACCACGTGCCGGAGACGCCGGAAGCACCTGCCGAGCATTCCGGAGCCACCTGCTCCACTCGCCAGAAACACCTGCCGGACACGCCAAAATCACCTGCGGGGTACGCCAGAACCACCTGGAGGACACTCCGAAATCACCTGTCCCGCATGCCGGAACCACCTCTCAGAAGTTCCGAAAGCACGTGCCGGACACGCCGGAATCACCTACCGGACAGACCGGAACCACCTGCCGAGCACGCCGGAGCCACCTGTTCGACTCGCTGGAACCACCTGCCGGACAGGCCAATATCATCTGCTGGCAATGCCAGAACCACCTGGGGGACGGTCCGGAATCACCTGCCAGCCCTGGCGGAACCACCTCTCAGACGTACCAGAACCACCTGCCGGAGAAGCTGGAAACACGTCCTGGACAGTCTGGAACCACCTGCTGGCCAAGCCTGAACCACCTGCCAAGCACAACGGAACAACCTGCCAGACATGCCAAAATCACCTGCGTGTTATGCCAGAACCACTTGGAGGACTCTCTGGGATGACCTGCCGGGCATGCCGGAACCACCTCTCAGACGTGCCAGAACCATGTGGCGGACAGTCCGGAATCACCTGTTGGGCATGCGCAACCACCTCTGAGACGTACCAGAACCACATGCCGTGCAGGCTGGAACCACCTACCGGACAGACCGGAATCACCTTTCGGGCATGCCGGAACCACCTCTCAGATGTGCCAGAAACACGTGCCGGAGACGCCGGAAGCACCTGCCAAGCACGTTGGAACCACCTGCTCAACTCGCCTGAATCACCTGCCGGACATGCCAAAATCACCTGCCGACTATGCCAGAACCACTTGGCGAACACTCCGGAATCACTTGCCGGGCATGCAGGAACCACCTCTCAGACATGCCAGAACCCCGTGCCAATGACCCCGGAAGCACCAGCCGAGCACGCCGGAACCACCTGCTCGACTCGTCAGAACCACCTGCCGATCACGCAAAAATCACCTGCCGGCTACGCCACAACCAGTTGGTGAACACTTTGGAATCACCTGCCAGGCTTGCTGGAACCACCTGACGGTCATGCCAAAATCACCTGCCAACTACGCCAGAACCGCTTGGCGGACACTGCGGAAACACCTGTCGGGCCGGCTGGAACCACATCTCAGACGTGCCAGAAACGTGTTCATGAGATGCTGGAACCACACCCCGAACAGACGGATACCACCTGCCAGAACCGCCTGAACCACCTGCCGAGCACGCCGGAGCCACCTGCTCGACTCACCGGTACCACCTCCCTGACACGCCAAAATCACTTGCTGGGTATGCCAGAATCACTTGGCGGACACTCCGGAATCATCTGCCGGACATGCCGGAACCAGCTCTCAGACACACCAGAACCAAGTGCCGGAGACGCCGGAAGCACCTGCCGAGCATGCCGGAGCCACCTGTTCGACTCGCTGGAACCACCTGCCGGACAGGCCAATATCAACTGCTGGCTATGCCACAGCCACCTGGGGGACAGTCCGGGATCACCTGCCAGCCATGGCGGAACCACCACTCAGACGTACCAGATCCACCTGCCGGAGAAGCTGGAAACACGTCCTGGACAGACTGGAACCACGTGACGGCCATGCCTGAACCACCTGCCGAGCACGGCGGAACCACCTGCCGGACACGCCAAAATCACCTGCGGGCTACGCTAGAACCACTTGGACGAATCTCCGAAATGACCTGCCGGGCATGTTGGAACCACCACTCAGACGTGCCAGAAGCACGTGGCGGACAGTCCGGAATCCCCTCTTGGGCATACGCAACCACATCTGAGACGTACAAGAACCACGTGCCAGCACACCGGATCAACCTACCGTACAGACCGGAATCAACTTTTGGGCATGCCGGAACCACCAGTCAGATGTGCCAGAAACACGTGCCGGAGACGCCGGAAGCACCTGCCGAGCACGTCGCAACCACCTGATCAACTCGCCTGAACCACATCCCTGACACGCCAAAATCACCTGCTGGGTATGCCAGAACCGCTTGGCGGACTCTGCGGAAACACCTGTCGGGCCGGCTGGAACCACATCTCAGACGTGCCAGAAACGTGTTCATGAGATGCTGGAACCACACCCCGAACAGACGGATACCACCTGCCAGAACCGCCTGAACCACCTGCCGAGCACGCCGGAACCACCTGCTCGACTCACCGGTACCACCTCCCTGACACGCCAAAATCAACTGCTGGGTATGCCAGAACCACTTGGCGGACACTCCGGAATCATCTGCCGGACATGCCGCAACCAGCTCTCAGACACACCAGAACCAAGTGCCGGAGACGCCGGAAGCACCTGCCGAGCATGCCGGAGCCACCTGCTCGACTCGCCAGAAACACCTGCCGGACACGCCAAAATCACCTGCCGGGTATGCCAGAACCACCTGGCGGACACTACGGAATCAACTGCCGCGCATGCCGGAAGCACGTGCCAGACACGCCGCAAACACCTACCGGACAGCCCGGAACCACCTGCTAAGAACGCCGGAGCCACCTGTTCGACTCGCTGGAACCCCCTCCGGACAGGCCAATATCAACTGCTGCCTATGCCAGAACCACCTGGGGGACAGTCCGGGATCACCTGCCAGCCATGGCGGAACCACCTCTCAGACGTACCAGAACCACCTGCCGGAGAAGCTGGAAACACGTCCTGGACAGACTGGAACCACGTGACGGCCATGCCTGAACCACCTGCCGAGCACGGCGGAACCACCTGCCGGACGCGGCAAAATCACCTGCGGGCTATGCCAGAACCACTTGGACGACTCTCCGAAATGACCTGCCGGGCATGTTGGAACCACCTCTCAGACGTGCCAGAAGCACGTGGCGGACAGTACGGAATCACCGTTGGGCATACGCAACCACCTCTGAGACGTACCAGAACCACGTGCCGTGCACGCCGGAACCACCTACAGGACAGACCGGAATCACATTTTGGGCATGCCGGAACCACCAGTCAGATGTGCCAGAAACACGTGCCGGAGACGCCGGAAGCACCTGCCGAGCACGTCGCAACCACCTGCTCAACTCGCCTGAACCACCTGCCGGACACGCCAAAATCACCTGCCCGCTACACCAGCACCACTTCGGGGACAAGCCGGAATCACGTGAGGGGCATGCCGGCACAGCCTCTCAGACTGAACCTCGTGCCGGACACCACAGAACCACCTGCCGGACAGACCGGTACCACCTGTCGGACACGCTGGAACCACCGGCTCGACCCGCCGGAACGACCGCTGGACATGCAAACTCACCTGCCGGCTACGCCGGAAACACTTGGCGAACACTCCGGAATCACCTGCCGGGCTTGCTGGAACCACCTGCCGGTCATGCCAAAATCACCTGCCAACTACGCCAGTACCACTTGGCGGACACTGTGGAAACACCTGTCGGGCCGGCCGGAACCACATCTCAGACGTGCCAGAACCACGTGCATGAGATGCTGGAACCACACCCCGAACAGACGGAAAACACTTGCCAGACCCGTCTGAACAACCTGCCGAGCACGCCGGAGCCACCTGCTCGACTCGCCGGAACCACCTACCTGACATGCCCAAATCACCAGCCGGGTATGCCAGAACCACTTGGCGGACACTCCGGAATCATCTGCCGGACATGCCGGAACCAGCTCTCAGACACAGCAGAACCACGTGCCGGAGAGGCCGGAAGCACCTGCCGAGCATGCCTGAGCCACCTGCTCCACTCGCCAGAAACACCTGCCGGACACGCCAAAATCACCTGCCGGGTACGCCAGAACCACCTGGCGGACACTCTGAAATCACCTGTCCCGCATGCCGGAACCACCTCTCAGACGTGCCAGAAGCACGTGCCGGACACGCCGGAATCACCTACCGGACAGACCGGAACCACCTGCCGAGCACGCCGGAGCCACCTGTTCGACTCGCTGGAACCACCTGCCGGACAGGCCAATATCAACTGCTGGCTATGCCAGAACCACCTGGGGGACGGTCCAGAATCACCTGCCAGCCATGGCGGAACCACCTCTCAGACGTACCAGAACCACCTGCCGGAGAAGCTGGAAACACGTTCTGGACAGTCTGGACCCACCTGCCGGCAAAGCCTGAACCACCTGCCAAGCACAACGGAACAACCTGCCAGACACGCCAAAATCACCTGCGTGTTATGCCAGAACCACTTGGAGGACTCTCTGGGATGACCTGCCGGGCATGCCGGAACCACCTCTCAGACGTGCCAGAACCATGTGGCGGACAGTCCGGAATCACCTGTTGGGCATGCGCAACCACCTCTGAGACGTACCAGAACCACATGCCGTGCAGGCTGGAACCACCTACCGGACAGACCGGAATCACCTTTCGGGCATGCCGGAACCACCTCTCAGATGTGCCAGAAACACGTGCCGGAGACGCCGGAAGCACCTGCCAAGCACGTTGGAACCACGTGCTCAACTCGCCTGAACCACCTGCCGGACATGCCAAAATCACCTGCCGACTATGCCAGAACCACTTGGCGAACACTCCGGAATCACTTGCCGGGCATGCAGGAACCACATCTCAGACATGCCAGAACCCCGTGCCAATGACCCCGGAAGCACCAGCCGAGCACGCCGGAACCACCTGCTCCACTCGCCAGAAACACCTGCCGGACACGCCAAAATCACCTGCCGGGTACGCCAGAACCACCTGGCGGACACTCTGAAATCACCTGTCCCGCATGCCGGAACCACCTCTCAGACGTGCCGGAAGCACGTGCCGGACACGCCGGAATCACCTACCGGACAGACCGGAACCACCTGCCGAGCACGCCGGAGCCACCTGTTCGACTCGCTGGAACCACCTGCCGGACAGGCCAAAATCACCTGCCAACTACGCCAGAACCGCTTGGCGGACACTGCGGAAACACCTGTCGGGCCGGCTGGAACCACATCTCAGACCTGCCAGAAACGTGTTCATGAGATGCTGGAACCACACCCCGAACAGACGGATACCACCTGCCAGAACCGCCTGAACCACCTTCCCAGCACGCCGGAACCACCTGCTCGACTCACCGGTACCACCTCCCTGACACGCCAAAATCACGTGCTGGGTATGCCAGAACCACTTGGCGGACACTCCGGAATCATCTGCCGGACATGCCGGAACCAGCTCTCAGACACACCAGAACCAAGTGCCGGAGACGCCGGAAGCACCTGCCGAGCATGCCGGAGCCACCTGCTCGACTCGCCAGAAACACCTGCCGGACACGCCAAAATCACCTGCCGGGTAGGCCACAAACACCTGGCGGACACTACGGAATCACCTGCCGCGCATGCCGGAAGCACGTGCCAGACACGCCGGAAACACCTACCGGACAGACCGGAACCACCTGCCAAGAACGCCGGAGCCACCTGTTCGACTCGCTGGAACCACCTGCCGGACAGGCCAATATCAACTGCTGGCTATGCCAGAGCCACCTGGGGGACAGTCCGGGATCACCTGCCAGCCATGGCGGAACCACCTCTCAGACGTACCAGAACCACCTGCCGGAGAAGCTGGAAACACGTCCTGGACAGACTGGAACCACGTGACGGCCATGCCTGAACCACCTGCCGAGCACGGCGGAACCACCTGCCGGACACGCCAAAATCACCTGCGGGCTACGCCAGAACCACTTGGACGACTCTCCGAAATGACCTGCCGGGCATGTTGGAACCACCTCTCAGACGTGCCAGAAGCACGTGGCAGACAGTCCGGAATCACCTGTTGGGCATACGCAACCACCTCTGAGACGTACCAGAACCACGTGCCGTGCACGCCGGAACCACCTACCGGACAGACCGGAATCAACTTTTGGGCATGCCGGAACCACCAGCCAGATGTGCCAGAAACACGTGCCGGAGACGCCGGAAGCACCTGCCGAGCACGTCGCAACCACCTGCTCAACTCGCCTGAACCACCTGCCGGACACGCCAAAATCACCTGCCCGCTACACCAGCACCACTTCGGGGACAAGCCGGAATCACGTGAGGGGCATGCCGGCACAGCCTCTCAGACTGAACCTCGTGCCGGACACCACAGAACCACCTGCCGGACAGACCGGAACCTCCTGCCGGACGCGCTGGAACCACCGGCTCGACCCGCCGGAACGACCGCTGGACATGCAAAATCACCTGCCGGCTACGCCGGAAACACTTGGCGAACACTCCGGAATCACCTGTCGGGCATGCCGGAACCACCTCTCAGATATGCCAGAACCACGTGCCAATGACCCCGGAAACACCTGCCGAGCACGCCGGAACCACCTGCTCGACTCGCCAGAACCACCTGCCGGACACGCAAAAATCACCTGCCGGCTACGCCACAACCAGTTGGGGAACACTTCGGAATCACCTGCCGGGCTTGCTGGAACCACCTGCCGGTCATGCCAAAATCACCTGCCAACTACGCCAGTACCACTTGGCGGACACTGTGGAAACACCTGTCGGGCCGGCCGGAACCACATCTCAGACGTGCCAGAACCATGTGCATGAGATGCTGGAACCACACCCCGAACAGACGGAAAACACCTGCCAGACCCGTCTGAACCACCTGCCGAGCACGCCGGAGCCACCAGCTCGACTCACCGGTGCCACCTCCCTGACACGCCAAAATCACCTGCTGCGTATGCCAGAACCACTTGGCGGACACTCCGGAATCATCTGCCGGACATGCCGGAACCAGCTCTCAGACACACCAGAACCAAGTGCCGGAGACGCCGGAAGCACCTGCCGAGCATGCCGGAGCCACCTGCTCGAATCGCCAGAAACACCTGCCAGACACGCCAAAATCACCTGCCGGGTACGCCAGAACCTCCTGGCGGACACTACGGAATCACCTGTCCCGCATGCCGGAACCACCTCTCAGACGTGCCGGAAGCACGTGCCGGACACGCCGGAATCACCTACCGGACAGACCGGAACCACCTGCCGAGCACGCCGGAGCCACCTGTTCGACTCGCTGGAACCACCTGCCGGACAGGCCAATATCAACTGCTGGCTATGCCAGAACCACCTGGGGGACGGTCCGGAATCACCTGCCAGCCCTGGCGGAACCACCTCTCGGATGTACCAGAACCACCTGCCGGAGAAGCTGGAAACACGTCCTGGACAGTCTGGAACCACCTGCCGGCCAAGCCTGAACCACCTGCCAAGCACAACGGAACAACCTGCCAGACATGCCAAAATCACCTGCGTGTTATGCCAGAACCACTTGGAGGACTCTCTGGGATGACCTGCCGGGCATGCCGGAACCACCTCTCAGACGTGCCAGAACCATGTGGCGGACAGTCCGGAATCACCTGTTGGGCATGCGCAACCACCTCTGAGACGTACCAGAACCACATGCCGTGCAGGCTGGAACCACCTACCGGACAGACCGGAATCACCTTTCGGGCATGCCGGAACCACCTGTCAGATGTGCCAGAAACACATGCCGGAGACGCCGGAAGCACCTGCCAAGCACGTTGGAACCACGTGCTCAACTCGCCTGAACCACCTGCCGGACATGCCAAAATCACCTGCCGACTATGCCAGAACCACTTGGCGATCACTCCGGAATCACTTGCCGGGCATGCAGGAACCACCTCTCAGACATGCCAGAACCCCGTGCCAATGACCCCGGAAGCACCAGCCGAGCACGCAAGAACCACCTGCTCGACTCGCCAGAACCACCTGCCGATCACGCAAAAATCACCTGCCGGCTACGATACAACCAGTTGGTGAAAACTTTGGAATCACCTGCCAGGCTTGCTGGAACCACCTGCCAGTCATGCCAAAATCACCTGCCAACTACGCCAGAACCGCTTGGCGGACACTGCGGAAACACCTGTCGGGCCGGCTGGAACCACATCTCAGACGTGCCAGAAACGTGTTCATGAGATGCTGGAACCACACCCCGAACAGACGGATACCACCTGCCAGAACCGCCTGAACCACCTGCCGAGCACGCCGGAACCACCTGCTCGACTCACCGGTACCACCTCCCTGACACGCCAAAATCACCTGCTGGGTATGCCAGAACCACTTGCCGGACACTCTGGAATCATCTGCCGGACATGCCGCAACCAGCTCTCAGACACACCAGAACCACGTGCCGGAGACGCCGGAAGCACCTGCCGAGCATGCCGGAGCCACCTGCTCGACTCGCCAGAAACAACTGCCGGACACGCCAAAATCACCTGCCGGGTATGCCAGAACCACCTGGCGGACACTACGGAATCACCTGCCGCGCATGCCGGAAGCACGTGCCAGACACGCCGGAAACACCTACCGGACAGACCTGAACCACCTGCCAAGAACGCCGGAGCCACCTGTTCGACTCGCTGGAACCACCTGCCGGACAGGCCAATATCAACTGCTGGCTATGCCAGAACCACCTGGGGGACGGTCCGGGATCACCTGCCAGCCATGGCGGAACCACCTCTCAGACGTACCAGAACCACCTGCCGGAGAAGCTGGAAACACGTCCTGGACAGACTGGAACCACGTGACGGCCATGCCTGAACCACCTGCCGAGCACGGCGGAACCACCTGCCGGACACGCCAAAATCACCTGCGGGCTACGCCAGAACCACTTGGACGACTCTCCGAAATGACCTGCCGGGCATGTTGGAACCACCTCTCAGACGTGCCAGAAGCACGTGGCGGACAGTCCGGAATCACCTGTTGGGCATACGCAACCACCTCTGACACGTACCAGAACCACGTGCCGTGCACGCCGGAACCACCTACCGGACAGACCGGAATCAACTTTTGGGCATGCCGGAACCACCAGTCAGATGTGCCAGAAACACGTGCCGGAGACGCCGGAAGCACCTGCCGAACACGTAGCAACCACCTGCTCAACTCGCCTGAACCACCTGCCGGACACGCCAAAATCACCTGCCCGCTACACCAGCACCACTTCGGGGACAAGCCGGAATCACGTGAGGGGCATGCCGGCACAGCCTCTAAGACTGAACCTCGTGCCGGACACCACAGAACCACCTGCCGGACAGACCGGAACCACCTTCCGGACACGCCGGAAACACCGGCTCGACCCGCCGGAACGACCGCTGGACATGCAAACTCACCCGCCGGCTACGCCGGAAACACTTGGCGAACACTCCGGAATCACCTGCCGGGCATGCCGGAACCACCTCTCAGATATGCCAGAACCACGTGCCAATGACCCCGGAAGCACCTGCCGGGCACGCCGGAACCACCTGCTCAACTCGCCAGAACTACCTGACGGACACGCAAAAATCACCTGCCGGCTATGCCACAACCAGTTGGGGAACACTTCGGAATCATCTGCCGGTCTTGCTGGAACAACCTGCCGGTCATGCCAAAATCACCTGCCAACTACGCCAGTACCCCTTGGCGGACACTGTGGAAAAACCTGTCGGGCCGGCCGGAACCACATCTCAGACGTGCCAGAACCATGTGCATGAGATGCTGGAACCACACCCCGAACAGACGGAAAACACCTGCCAGACCCGTCTGAACAACCTGCCGAGCACGCCGGAGCCACCTGCTCGACTCGCCGGAACCACCTACCTGACATGGCCAAATCACCAGCCGGGTATGCCACAACCACTTGGCGGACACTCCGGAATCATCTGACGGACATGCCGGAACCAGCGCTCAGACACACAAGAACCAAGTGCCGGAGACGCCGGAAGCACCTGCCGAGCATGCCGGAGCCACCTGCTCGACTCGCCAGAAACACCTGCCGGACACGCCAAAATCACCTGCCGGGTACGCCAGAACCACCTGGCGGACACTCCGAAATCACCTGTCCCGCATGCCGGAACCACCTCTCAGACGTGCCGGAAGCACGTGCCGGACACGCCGGAATCACCTACCGGACAGACCGGACCCACCTGCCGAGCACGCCGGAGACACCTGTTCGACTCGCTGGAACCACCTGCCGGACAGGCCAATATCAACTGCTGGCTATGCCAGAACCACCTGGGGGACAGTCCGGGATCACCTGCCAGCCATGGCGGAACCACCTCTCAGACGTACCAGAACCACCTGCCGGAGAAGCTGGAAACACGTCCTGGACAGACTGGAACCACGTGACGGCCATGCCTGAACCACCTGCCGAGCACGGCGGAACCACCTGCCGGACACGCCAAAATCACCTGCGGGCTACGCCAGAACCACTTGGACGACTCTCCGAAATGACCTGCCGGGCATGTTGGAACCACCTCTCAGACGTGCCAGAAGCACGTGGCGGACAGTCCGGAATCACCTGTTGGGCATACGCAACCACCTCTGACACGTACCAGAACCACGTGCCGTGCACGCCAGAACCACCTACCGGACAGACCGGAATCACCTTTTGGGCATGCCGGAACCACCAGTCAGATGTGCCAGAAACACGTGCCGGAGACGCCGGAAGCACCTGCCGAACACGTCGCAACCACCTGCTCAACTCGCCTGAACCTCCTGCCGGACACGCCAAAATCACCTGCCCGCTACACCAGCACCACTTCGGGGACAAGCCGGAATCACGTGAGGGGCATGCCGGCACAGCCTCTCAGACTGAACCTCGTGCCGGACACCACAGAACCACCTGCCGGACAGACCGGAACCACCTGCCGGACACGCCGGAACCACCGGCTCGACCCGCCGGAACGACCGCTGGACATGCAAAATCACCCGCCGGCTACGCCGGAACAACTTGACGAACACTCCGGAATCACCTGCCGGGCATGCCGGAACCACCTCTCAGATATGCCAGAACCACGTGCCAATGACCCCGGAAGCACCTGCCGAGCACGCCGGAACCACCTGCTCGACTCGCCAGAACCACCTGCCGGACACGCAGAAATCACCTGCCGGCTACGCCACAACCAGTTGGGGAACACTTCGGAATCACCTGCCGGGCTTACTGGAACCACCTGCCGGTCATGCCAAAATCACCTGCCAACTACGCCAGTACCACTTGGCGGACACTGTGGAAACACCTGTCGGGCCGGCCGGAACCACATCTCAGACGTGCCAGAACCATGTGCATGAGATGCTGGAACCACACCCCGAACAGACGGAAAACACCTGCCAGACCCGTCAGAACAACCTGCCGAGCACCTACCTGACATGCCCAAATCACCAGCCGGGTATGCCAGAACCACTTGGCGGACACTCCGGAATCATCTGCCGGACATGCCGGAACCAGCTCTCAGACACACCAGAACCACGTGCCGGAGACGCCGGAAGCACCTGCCGAGCATGCCGGAGCCACCTGCTTGACTCGCCAGAAACACCAGCCGATCATTCAAAAATCACCTGCCGGCTACGCCACAACCATTTGGTGAACACTTTGGAATCACCTGCCAGGCTTGCTGGAACCACCTGCCGGTCATGCCAAAATCACCTGACAACTACGCCAGAACCGCTTGGCGGACACTGCGGAAACACCTGTCGGGCCGGCCGGAACCACATCTCAGACGTGCCAGAACCATGTGCATGAGATGCTGGAACCACACTCCGAACAGACGGAAAACACCTGCCAGACCCGTCTGAACAACCTGCCGAGCACGCCGGAGCCACCTGCTCGACTCGCCGGAACCACCTACCTGACATGCCAAAATCACCGGCCGGGTATGCCAGAACCACTTGGCGGACACTCCGGAATCATCTGCCGGACATGCCGGAACCAGCTCTCAGACACACCAGAACCACGTGCCGGAGACGCCGGAAGCACCTGCCGAGCATGCCGGAGCCACCTGCTCGACTCGCCAGAAACACCTGCCGGACACGCCAAAATCGCCTGCCGGGTACGCCAGAACCACCTGGCGGACACTCCGAAATCACCTGTCGCTCATGCCAGAACCACCTCTAAGACGTGCCGGAAGCACGTGCTGGACACGCCGGAATCACCTACCGGACAGACCGGAACCACCTGCCGAGCACGCCGGAGCCACCTGTTCGACTCGCTGGAACCACCTGCCGGACAGGCCAATATCAACTGCTGGCTATGCCAGAACCACCTGGGGGACGGTCCTGAATCACCTGCCAGCCATGGCGGAACCACCTCTCAGACGTACCAGAACCACCTGCCGGAGAAGCTGGAAACACGTCCTGGACAGTCTGGAACCACCTGCCGGCCAAGCCTGAACCACCTGCCAAGCACAACGGAACAACCTTCCAGACACGCCAAAATCACCTGCGTATATGCCAGAACCACTTGGAGGACTCTCTGGGATGACCTGCCGGGCATGCCGGAACCACCTCTCAGACGTGCCAGAACCATGTGGCGGACAGTCCGGAATCACCTGTTGGGCATGCGCAACCACCTCTGAGACGTACCAGAACCACATGCCGTGCAGGCTGGAACCACCTACCGGACAGACCGGAATCACCTTTCGGGCATGCCGGAACCACCTGTCAGATGTGCCAGAAACACGTGCCGGAGACGCCGGAAGCACCTGCCAAGCACGTTGGAACCACCTGCTCGACTCGCCTGAACCACCTCCCTGACACGCCAAAATCACCTGCTGGGTATGCCAGAACCACTTGGCGGACACTCCGGAATCATCTGCCGGACATGCCGGAACCAGCTCTCAGACACAGCAGAACCACGTGCCGGATACACCGTAAGCACCTGCCGAGCATGCCGGAGCCACCTGCTCGACTCGCCAGAAACACCAGCCGATCATTCAAAAATCACCTGCCGGCTACGCCACAACCATTTGGTGAACACTTTGGAATCACCTGCCAGGCTTGCTGGAACCACCTGCCGGTCATGCCAAAATCACCTGCCAACTACGCCAGAACCACTTGGCGGACACTGCGGAAACACCTGTCGGGCCGGCTGGAACCACATCTCAGACGTGCCAGAAACGTGTTCATGAGATGCTGGAACCACACCCCAAACAGACGGATACCACCTGCCAGAACCGCCTGAACCACCTGCCGAGCACGCCGGAACCACCTGCTCGACTCACCGGTACCACCTCCCTGACACGCCAAAATCACCTGCTGGGTATGCCAGAACCACTTGGCGGACACTCCGGAATCATCTGCCGGACATGCCGGAACCAGCTCTCAGACACACCAGAACCAAGTGCCGGAGACGCCGGAAGCACCTGCCGAGCATGCCGGAGCCACCTGCTCGACTCGCCAGAAACACCTGCCGGACACGCCAAAATCACCTGCCGGGTATTCCAGAACCACATGGCGGACACTACGGAATCACCTGCCGCGCATGCCGGAAGCACGTGCCAGACACGCCGCAAACACCTACCGGACAGACCGGAACCACCTGCCAAGAACGCCGGAGCCACCTGTTCGACTCGCTGGAACCAC
The DNA here is from genome assembly GCF_041296265.1 of Equus caballus. NCBI lineage: Eukaryota > Metazoa > Chordata > Mammalia > Perissodactyla > Equidae > Equus > Equus caballus. The sequence continues at coordinate 7,709,642 of NC_091700.1, read as the reverse complement.
CTGCCGGACAGGCCAATATCAACTGCTGGCTATGCCAGAACCACCTGGGGGACAGTCCGGGATCACCTGCCAGCCATGGCGGAACCACCTCTCACACGTACCAGAACCACCTGCCGGAGAAGCTGGAAACACGTCCTGGACATACTGGAACCACGTGACGGCCATGCCTGAACCACCTGCCGAGCACGGCGGAACCACCTGCCGGACGCGCCAAAATCACCTGCGGGCTATGCCAGAACCACTTGGACGACTCTCCGAAATGACCTGCCGGGCAGGTTGGAACCACCTCTCAGACGTGCCAGAAGCACGTGGCGGACAGTCCGGAATCACCTGTTGGGCATGCGCAACCACCTCTGAGACGTACCAGAACCACATGCCGTGCAGGCTGGAACCACCTACCGGACAGACTGGAATCACCTTTGGGGCATGCCGGAACCACCTGTCAGATGTGCCAGAAACACGTGCCGGAGACGCCGGAAGCACCTGCCAAGCACGTTGGAACCACCTGCTCAACTCGCCTGAACCACCTGCCGGACATGCCAAAATCACCTGCCGACTATGCCAGAACCACTTGGCGAACACTCCGGAATCACTTGCCGGGCATGCAGGAACCACCTCTCAGACATGCCAGAACCCCGTGCCAATGACCCCGGAAGCACCAGCCGAGCACGCCGGAACCACCTGCTCGACTCGCCAGAACCACCTGCCGATCACGCAAAAATCACCTGCCGGCTACGCCACAACCAGATGGTGAACACTTTGGAATCACCTGCCAGGCTTGCTGGAACCACCTGCCGGTCATGCCACAATCACCTGACAACTACGCCAGTACCGCTTGGCGGACACTGTGGAAACACCTGTCGGGCCGGCCGGAACCACATCTCAGGCGTGCCAGAACCATGTGCATGAGATGCTGGAACCACACCCCGAACAGACGGTAAACACCTGCCAGACCCGTCTGAACAACCTGCCGAGCACGCCGGAGCCACCTGCTCGACTCGCTGGGACCACCTACCTGACATGCCCAAATCACCAGCCGGGTATGCCAGAACCAATTGGCGGACACTCCGGAATCATCTGCCGGACATGCCGGAACCAGCTCTCAGACACACCAGAACTACGTGCCAGAGACGCCGGAAGCACCTGCCGAGCATGCTGGAGCCACCTGCTCGACTCGCCAGAAACTCCTGCCGGACACGCCAAAATCACCTGCCGGGTACGCCAGAACCACCTGGCGGAGACACCGAAATCACCTGTCGCGCATGCCAAAACCACCTCTCAGACGTGCCGGAAGCACGTGCCGGACACGCCGGATCACCTACCGGACAGAACGGAACCACCTGCCGAGCACGCCGGAGCCACCTGTTCGACTCGCTGGAACCACCTGCCGGACAGGCCAATATCAACTGCTGGCTATGCCAGAACCACCTGGGGGACGGTCCGGGATCACCTGCCAGCCATGGCGGAACCACCTCTCAGACGTACCAGAACCACCTGCCGGACAAGCTGGAAACACGTCCTGGACAGACTGGAACCACGTGACGGCCATGCCTGAACCACCTGCCGAGCACGGCGGAACCACCTGCCGGACACGCCAAAATCACCTGCGGGCTACGCTAGAACCACTTGGACGACTCTCCGAAATGATCTGCCGGGCATACCGAAACCACCTCTCAGACGTGCCAGAAGCACGTGGCGGACAGTCCGGAATCACCTGTTGGGCATACGCAACCACCTCTGACACGTACCAGAACCACGTGCCGTGCACGCCGGAACCACCTACCGGACAGACCGGAATCAACTTTTGGGCATGCCGGAACCACCAGTCAGATGTGCCAGAAACACGTGCCGGAGACGCCGGAAGCACCTGCCGAGCACGTCGCAACCACCTGCTCAACTCGCCTGAACCACCTGCCGGACACGCCAAAATCACCTGCCCGCTACACCAGCACCACTTCGGGGACAAGCCGGAATCACGTGAGGGGCATGCCGGCACAGCCTCTCAGACTGAACCTCGTGCCGGACACCACAGAACCACATGCCGGACAGACCGGAACCACCTGCCGTACACGCCGGAACCACCGGCTCGACCCGTCGGAACGACCGCTGGACATGCAAACTCACCTGCCGGCTACGGGGGAAACACTTGGCGAACACTCCGGAATCACCTGCCGGGCATGCCGGAACCACCTCTCAGATATGCCAGAACCACGTGCCAATGACCCCGGAAGCACCTGCCGAGCACGCCGGAACCACCTGCTCGACTCGCCAGAACCACCTCCCGGATACGCAAAAATCACCTGCCGGCTACGCCACAACCAGTTGGGGAACACTTCGGAATCACCTGCCGGGCTTGCTGGAACCACCTGCCGGTCATGCCAAAATCAGCTGCCAACTACGCCAGTACCACTTGGCGGACACTGTGGAAACACCTGTCGGGCCGGCCGGAACCACATCTCAGACGTGCCAGAACCATGTGCATGAGATGCTGGAACCACACCCAGAACAGACGGAAAACACCTGCCAGACCCGTCTGAACAACCTGCCGAGCACGCCGGAGCCACCTGCTCGACTCGCCGGAACCACCTACCTGACATGCCCAAATCACCAGCCGGGTATGCCAGAACGACTTGGCGGACACTCCGGAATCATCTGCCGGACATGCCGGAACCAGCGCTCAGACACACCAGAACCACGTGCCGGAGATGCCGGAAGCACCTGCCGAGCATGCCGGAGCCACCTGCTCGACTCGCCAGAAACACCTGCCGGACACGCCAAAATCACCTGCCGGGTACGCCAGAACCACCTGGCGGACACTCCGAAATCACCTGTCGCGCATGAAAAACCACCTCTAAGACGTGCCGGAAGCACGTGCCGGACACGCCAGAATCACCTACCGGACAGACCGGAACCACCTGCCGAGCACGCCGGAGCCACCTGTTCGACTCGCTGGAACCACCTGCCGGAGAGGCCAATATCAACTGCTGGATATGCCAGAACCACCTGGGGGACGGTCCGGAATCACCTGCCAGCCATGGCGGAACCACCTCTCAGACGTACCAGAACCACCTGCCGGAGAAGCTGGAAACACGTCCTGGACAGACTGGAACCACGTGACGGCCATGCCTGAACCACCTGCCGAGCACGGCGGAACCACCTGCCGGACACGCCAAAATCACCTGCGGGCTACGCCAGAACCACTTGGACGACTCTCCGAAATGACCTGCCGGGCATGTTGGAACCACCTCGCAGACGTGCCAGAAGCACGTGGCGGACAGTCCGGAATCACCTGTTGGGCATACGCAACCACCTCTGACACGTACCAGAACCACGTGCCGTGCACGCCGGAACCACCTACCGGACAGACCGGAATCAACTTTTGGGCATGCCGGAACCACCAGTCAGATGTGCCAGAAACACGTGCCGGAGACGCCGGAAGCACCTGCCGAGCACGTCGCAACCACCTGCTCAACTCGCCTGAATCACCTGCCGGACACGCCAAAATCACCTGCCCGCTACACCAGCACCACTTCGGGGACAAGCCGGAATCACGTGAGGGGCATGCCGGCACTGCCTCTCAGACTGAACCTCGTGCCGGACACCACAGAACCACCTGCCGGACAGACCGGAACCACCTGCCGGACACGCCGGAACCACTGGCTCGACCCGCCGAAACGACCGCTGGACATGCAAACTCACCTGCCGGCTATGCCGGGAACACTTGGCGAACACTCCGGAATCACCTGCCTGGCATGACGGAACCACCTCTCAGACGTGCCAGAACCATGTGGCGGACAGTCCGGAATGACCTGTTGGGCATGCGCAACCACCACTGAGACGTACCAGAAACACATGCCGTGCAGGCTGGAACCACCTACCGGACAGACCGGAATCACCTTTCGGGCATGCCGGAACCACCTGTCAGATGTGCCAGAAACACGTGTCGGAGACGCCGGAAGCACCTGCCAAGCACGTTGGAACCACCTGCTCAACTCGCCTGAACCACCTGCCGGACATGCCAAAATCACCTGCCGACTATGCCAGAACCACTTGGCGAACACTCCGGAATCACTTGCCGGGCATGCAGGAACCACCTCTCAGACATGCCAGAACCCCGTGCCAATGACCCCGGAAGCACCAGCCGAGCAGGGAGGAACCACATGCTCGACTTGTCAGAACCACCTGCCGATCACGCAAAAATCACCTGCCGGCTACGCCACAACCAGTTGGTGAACACTTTGGAATCACCTGCCAGGCTTGCTGGAACCACCTGCCAGTCATGCCAAAATCACCTGCCAACTACGCCAGAACCGCTTGGCAGACACTGCGGAAACACCTGTCGGGCCGGCTGGAACCACATCTCAGACCTGCCAGAAACGTGTTCATGAGATGCTGGAACCACACCCCGAACAGACGGATACCACCTGCCAGAACCGCCTGAACCACCTGCCGAGCACGCCGGAACCACCTGCTCGACTCACCGGTTCCACCTCCATGACACGCCAAAATCTCCTGCTGGGTATGCCAGAACCACTTGGCGGACTCTCCGGAATCATCTGCTGGACATGCCGGAACCAGCTCTCAGACACACCAGAACCAAGTGCCGGAGACGCCGGAAGCACCTGCCGAGCATGCCGGAGCCACCTGCTCGACTCGCCAGAAACACCTGCCGGACACGCCAAAATCACCTGCCGGGTATGCCAGAACCACCTGGCGGACACTACGGAATCACCTGCCGCGCATGCCGGAACCACCTCTCAGACGTGCCGGAAGCACGTGCCGGACACGCCGGAAACACCTACCGGACAGACCGGAACCACCTGCCAAGAACACCGGAGCCACCTGTTCGACTCGCTGGAACCACCTGCCGGACAGGCCAATATCAACTGCTGGCTATGCCAAAACCACCTGGGGGACAGTCCGGGATCACCTGCCAGCCATGGCGGAACCACCTCTCAGACGTACCAGAACCACCTGCCGGAGAAGCTGGAAACACGTCCTGGACAGACTGGAACCACGTGACGGCCATGCCTGAACCACCTGCCGAGCACGGCGGAACCACCTGCCGGACACGCCAAAATCACCTGCGGGCTACGCCAGAACCACTTGGACGACTCTCCGAAATGACCTGCCGGGCATGTTGGAACCACCTCTCAGACGTGCCAGAAGCACGTGGCGGACAGTCCGGAATCACCTGTTGGGCATACGCAACCACCTCTGACACGTACCAGAACCACGTGCCGTGCACGCCGGAACCACCTACCGGACAGACCGGAATCAACTTTTGGGCATGCCGGAACCACCCGTCAGATGTGCCAGAAACACATGCCGGGGACGCCGGAAGCACCTGTCGAGCACGTCGCAACCACCTGCTCAACTCGCCTGAAGCACCTGCCGGACACGCCAAAATCACCTGCCCGCTACACCAGCACCACTTCTGGGACAAGGCGGAATCACGTGATGGGCATGCCGGCACAGCCTCTCAGACTGAACCTCGTGCCGGACCCCACAGAACCACCTGCCGGACAGACCGGAACCACCTGATGGACACGCCAGAACCACCGGCTCGACCCGCCGGAACGACCGCTGGACATGCAAACTCACCAGCTGGCTACGCCGGAAACACTTGGCGAACACTCCGGAATCACCTGCCGGGCATGCCGGAACCACCTCTCAGATATGCCAGAACCTCGTGCCAATGACCCCGGAAGCACCTGCCGAGCACGCCGGTACCACCTGCTCGACTCGCCAGAACCACCTGCCGGACACGCAAAAATCACCTGCCGGCTACGCCACAACCAGTTGGGGAACATTTCGGAATCACCTGCCGGGCTTGCTGGAACCACCTGCCGCTCATGCCAAAATCACCTGCCAACTACGCCAGTACCACTTGGCGGACACTGTGGAAACACCTGTCGGGCCGGCCGGAACCACATCTCAGACGTGCCAGAACCATGTGCATGAGATGCTGGAACCACACCCCGAACAGACGGAAAACACCTGCCAGACCCGTCTGAACAACCTGCCGAGCACGCCGGAGCCACCTGCTCGACTCGCCGGAACCACCTACCTGACATGCCAAAATCACCGGCCGGGCATGCCAGAACCACTTGGCGGACACTCCGGAATCATCTGCCGGACATGCCGGAACCAGATCTCAGACACACCAGAACCACGTGCCGGAGACGCCGGAACCACCTGCCGAGCATGCCGGAGCCACCTGCTCGTCTCGCCAGAAACACCTGCCGGACACCCCAAAATCACCTGCCGGGTACGCCAGAACCACCTGGCGAACACTCCGAAATAACCTGTCGCGCATGCCGGAACCACCTCTCAGACGTGCCGGAAGCACGTGCCAGACATGCCGGAATCACCTACCGGACAGAGTGGAGCCACCTGCCGAGCACGCCGGAGCCACCTGCTCGACTCGCCAGAAACACCTGCCGGACACGCCAAATTCACCTGCAGGGTAGGCCACAACCACCTGGCGGACACTAAGGAATCACCTGCCGCGCATGCCGGAACCACCTCTCAGACGTGCCGGAAGCACGTGCCAGACACGCCGGAAACACCTAACAGACAGACCGGAACCACCTGCCATGAACGCCGGAGCCACCTGTTCGACTCGCTGGAACCACCTGCCGGACAGGCCAATATCAACTGCTGGCTATGCCAGAACCACCTGGGGGACAGTCCGGGATCACCTGCCAGCCGTGGCGGAACCACCTCTCAGACGTACCAGAACCACCTGCCGGAGAAGCTGGAAACACGTCCTGGACAGACTGGAACCACGTGACGGCCATGCCTGAACCACCTGCCGAGCACGGCGGAACCACCTGCCGGACACGCCGAAATCACCTGCGGGCTACTCCAGAACCACTTGGACGACTCTCCAAAATGACCTGCCGGGCATGTTGGAACCACCTCGCAGACGTGCCAGAAGCACGTGGCGGAGACGCCGGAAGCACCTGCTGAGCACGTCGCAACCACCTGCTCAACTCGCCTGAACCACCTGCCGGACACGCCAAAATCACCTGCCCGCTACACCAGCACCACTTAGGGGACAAGCCGGAATCACGTGAGGGGCATGCCGGCACAGCCTCTCAGACTGAACCTCGTGCCGGAGACCACAGAACCACCTGCCGGACAGACCGGAACCACCTGCCGGACACGCCGGAACCACCGGCTCGACCCGCCGGAACGACCGCTGGACATGCAAACTCACCTGCCGGCTACGCCGGAAGCACTGGGCGAACACTCCGGAATCACCTGCCGGGCATGCCGGAACCACCTCTCAGACGTGCCAGAACCATGTGGCGGACAGTCCGGAATCACCTGTTGGGCATGTGCAACCACCTCTGAGACGTACCAGAACCACATGCCATGCAGGCTGGAACCACCTACCGGACAGACCGGAATCACCTTTCGGGCATGCCGGAACCACCTGTCAGATGTGCCAGAAACACGTGCCGGAGACGCCGGAAGCACCTGCCAAGCACGTTGGAACCACCTGCTCAACTCGCCTGAACCACCTGCCGGACATGCCAAAATCACCTGCCGACTATGCCAGAACCACTTGGCGAACACTCCGGAATCACTTGCCGGGCATGCAGGAACCACCTCTCAGACATGCCAGAACCCCGTGCCAATGACCCCGGAAGCACCAGCCGAGCACGCCGGAACCACGTGCTCGACTCGCCAGAACCACCTGCCGATCACGCAAAAATCACCTGCCGGCTACGCCACAACCAGTTGGTGAACACTTTGGAATCACCTGCCAGGCTTGCTGGAACCACCTGCCGGTCATGCCAAAATCACCTGCCAACTACGCCAGTACCACTTGGCGGACACTGCGGAAACACCTGTCGGGCCGGCCGGAACCACATCTCAGACGTGCCAGAACCATGTGCATGAGATGCTGGACCCACACCTCGAACAGACGGTAAACACCTGCCAGACCCGTCTGAACAACCTGCCGAGCACGCCGGAACCACCTGCTCGACTCACCGGTACCACCTCCCTGACACGCCAAAATCACCGGCTGGGTATGCCAGAATCAGTTGGCGGACTCTCCGAAATCACCTGTTGCGCATGCCGGAACCACCTCTCAGACGTGCCGGAAGCACGTGCCAGACATGCCGGAATCACCTACCGGACAGACTGGAACCACCTGCCGAGCACGCCGGAGCCACCTGTTCGACTCGCTGGAACCACTTGCCGGACACGCCGGAACCACCGGCTCAACCCGCCGGAACGACCACTGGACATGCAAACTCACCTGCCGGCTACGCCGGAAACACTTGGCGAACACTCCGGAATCACCTGCCGGGCATGCCGGAACCACCTCTCAGATATGCCAGAACCGCGTGCCAATACCCCGGAAGCACCTGCCGAGCACGCCGGAACCACCTGCTCGACTTGCCAGAAACACCTGCCGGACACGCCAAAATCACCTGCCGGGTACGCCAGAACCACCTGTCGGACACTCCGAAATCACCTGTCGCGCATGCCGGAACCACCTCTCAGACGTGCCGGAAGCACGTGCCGGACACGCCGGAATCACCTACCGGACAGACCGGAACCACCTGCCGAGCACGCCGGAGCCACCTGTTCGACTCGCTGGAACCACCTGCCGGACAGGCCAATATCAACTGCTGGCTATGCCAGAACCACCTGGGGGACGGTCCGGAATCACCTGCCAGCCATGGCGGAACCACCTCTCAGACGTACCAGAACCACCTGCCGGAGAAGCTGGAAACACGTCCTGGACAGTCTGGAACCACCTGCCGGCCAAGCCTGAACCACCTGCCAAGCACAACGGAACAACCTGCCAGACACGCCAAAATCACCTGCGTGTTATGCCAGAACCACTTGGAGGACTCTCTGGGATGGCCTGCCGGGCATGCCGGAACCACCTCTCAGACGTGCCAGAACCATGTGGCGGACAGTCCGGAATCACCTGTTGGGCATACGCAACCACATCTGAGACGTACCATTACCACGTGCCGTGCACACCGGATCCACCTACCAGACAGACCGGAATCAACTTTTGGGCATGCCGGAACCACCAGTCAGATGTGGCATAAAACACGTGCCGGAGACGCCGAAAGCACCTGCCGAGCACGTCGCAACCACCTGATCAACTCGCCTGAACCACCTCCCTGACACGCCAAAATCTCCTGCTGGGTATGCCAGAACCACTTGGCGGACACTCCGGAATCATCTGCCGGACGTGCCGGAACCAGCTCTCAGACACACCAGAACCAAATGCCGGAGACTCCGGAAGCACCTGCCGAGCATGCCGGAGCCACCTGCTCGACTCGCCAGAAACACATGCCGGACACGCCAAAATCACCTGCCGGGTACGCCACAACCACCTGGCGGACACTACGGAATCACCTGCCACGCATGCCGGAAGCACGTGCCAGACACGCCGCAAACACCTACCGGACAGACCGGAACCATCTGCCAAGAACGCCGGAGCCACCTGTTCGACTCGCTGGAACCACCTGCCGGACAGGCCAATATCAACTGCTGGCTATGCCAGAACCACCTGGGGGACAGTCCAGGATCACCTGCCAGCCATGGCGGAACCACCTCTCAGACGTACCGGAACCACCTGCCGGAGAAGCTGGAAACACGTCCTGGACAGACTGGAACCACGTGACGGCCATGCCTGAACCACCTGCCGAGCACGGCGGAACCACCTGCCGGACACGCCAAAATCACCTGCGGGCTAGGCCAGAACCACTTGGACGACTCTCCGAAATGACCTGCCGAGCATGTTGGAACCACCTCTCAGACGTGCCAGAAGCACGTGGCGGACAGTCCGGAATCACCTGTAGGGCATACGCAACCACCTCTGACACGTACCAGAACCACGTGCCGTGCACGCCGGAACCACCTACCGGACAGACCGGAATCAACTTTTGGGCATGCCGGAACCACCAGTCAGATGTGCCAGAAACACGTGCCGGAGACGCCGGAAGCACCTGCCGAGCACGTCGCAACCACCTGCTCAACTCGCCTGAACCACCTGCCGGACACGCCAAAATCACCTGCCCGCTACACCAGCACCACTTCGGGGACAAGCCGGAATCACGTGAGGGGCATGCCGGCACAGCCTCTCAGACTGAATCTTGTGCCGGACACCACAGAACCACCTGCCGGACAGACCGGAAACACCTGCCGGACACGCCAGAAACACCGGCTCGACCCGCCGGAACGACCGCCGGACATGCAAACTCACCTGCCGGCTACACCGGAAACACTTGGGGAACACTCCAGAATCACCTGCCGGGCATGCCGGAACCACCTCTCAGATATGCCAGAACCACATGCCAATGACCCCGGAAGCACCTGCCGAGCACGCCGGAACCACCTGCTCGACTCGCCAGAACCACCTGCCGGACACGCAAAAATCACCTGCCGGCTACGCCACAACCAGTTGGGGAACACTTCGGAATCACCTGCCGGGCTTGCTGGAACCACCTGCCGATCATGCCAACATCACCTGCCGGGTTTGCCAGAACCAGCTGATCCACTCCCCAGAACCACCTAGTGGACACGCCAAAATCAACTGCCGGCTACGCCAGAACCACTCGGCAGATGCTCCGGAATCACATGCAAGGCATTCCGGAACCACCTCTCAGAGGTGCCAGAAGCAAATGGCGGACACTCCGGTATCACCTGCCGGGCATGCCGGAACCATCTCTCAGAGGTGCCAGAACCACATGCCAGACACTCCGGAATCACCTGCAGGGCATGCCGGAACCAACTCTCAGACGTGCCAGAACCTCGTGCCGGTCACGGCAGAACCACCTGCCGGACAGACCGGAAACACCTGCTGGACACGCCGGAACCACCGGCTCGACTCGCCAGAACCACCTGCCAGACACACCAAAATCACCTGTCGGCTACGCCGCATCCAGTTGGTGAACACTTCGGAATCACCTGCCGGGCTGGCTGGAACCACCTGCCGGTCACGCCAACATCACCTGCCAGCTACGCAAGAACCACTTGGCGGACACGCCAAAATCACCTACCAGCTACGCCACAACCAGTTGGTGAACACTTCGGAATCACCTGCCGTTCTGTCTGGAACCTCCTGCCGGTCATGCCAACATCACCTGCCAGCTACGCCAGAACCACTTGGCGGACACTCCGGAAACACCTGTCGGGCCGGCCGGAACCACCTCTCAGACGTGCCAGAACCATGTGCCTGAGATGCCGGAACCACACCCCGAACAGACCGAAACCACCTGCCAGACCCGTCTGAACCACCTGCCGAGCACGCCAGATCCACCTGCTGAGCATGCCGGAACAACCTGCTCGACTCGCTGGAGCCACCTGCCGGACATGCCAAAATCAGCTGCCGGCTATGCCAGAACCACTTGCCGGACACTCCAAAATCACCTGTCTGGCGTGCCGGAACCACCTCTCATACGTACCAGAACCACGTGCAGGAGACGCCGGAAGCACCTGCCAAGCATGCCAGAACCACCTGATCCACTCCCCAGAACCACTTGCTGGACCCGCCTGAACCACCTGCCAGCTACGCGGGAACCACTTGGCGGACACTCCGCAATCACCTGCCGTGCATGCCGGAACCACCCCTCAGACGTGCCTGAAAAACGTGCCGGACACGCCGGAACCACCTCCCGGACTAACCGGAACCACATTTTGGACATTCCTGAACCACCTTACGAGCACGCTGGAACCACCTGCTCGACTCGCTGGAACCATCTGCTGGATACACCAAAATCACCTGCCGGCTACGCCAGAACCACTTGCCGACACTCCGGAATAACCTGCCATTCTTCCTGGAACCGCCCCTCAGATGTGCCAGAACCAGGTGCTGGACGCCCCGGACCACTTCCGTGAAAGACTGGAACCACCTGCTGAGCATTCTGGAAACACCTGCTCGACTCCCGGGAACCGCCTCTGGGGAAACTGTCATAGAAATGCAGGTAAAACGGCCTTTCTTGCCAGCCCTTAACTCGACACTTTAGAACTTCTGCTTCTGTCACAATTGCACCTTGCCAACCCGGCTCAGACGAAATGCCTACATCTTCCCCTGAAGCAACTGGGCTGACTCCCAAATGATTGAGCGTCCACATGCTTAGGAGGCGATAGACTGCACGCCTTTTTCCAACCACCATTGTGCACTGCTGGAGAGAGTGTCGGAAAGCAGCTATGTCAGAAAGACCCCTTTGCTCTCAGCCATGCCCTCCATTGCTCTAGACGTGGAATGCACAATGCACTGGCTCCCGCCTTCAAGGGGCGACAAGCCACAGACCACCTTGCTTCCATCTCTTTAGGAAGCTGAGAAGGAATTCGCTTGCAACAGTGATCTTACAGAGTCCAGGGAACATCTCATACAAAGGCAGCTGAAACGCCGTTTCTTTTCCGCCCTTAACTTGCCGATTTGGAACTTCTGTTTCTGCCACATTTCCACCTTGCCATCCGGGCTCCGACGAAATGCCTACATCTTCCCCTTCAGCAACGGGGACGAGGCCCATATGACTGTGCTTCCACATGCTTAAGAGGAGAGAGACAGGCTTTTTACAATCACGATTGTGCACTGGTGGAGAGAGTGTCAGAAAGCACCTATGTCAGAAAGGTCCCTTTGATCTCAGCCATGCCCTGAATTGCTGTAGAGGAGGAAGGCACAATGCACTGCCTCTGGCTCCACCCCTCAATGGCAGACGAACCACACACCTTCTTGCGTCCAGCTCTTTAGGACGCTGAGAAAGAGCTCGCATTCCATAGTGCTCTTAGAGCGTCCAGGGAACATCTCATACAAAGGCAGCTGAACGCCGTTTCTTCCAGCACTTCACTCGCCGATCTGGAACATCTGCATGTGCCACATTTCCACCTTGTCAAGCCGGCTCAGACGAAATGCCTACGACTTCCCCTTAAGCAATGAGGACGAGGCCCGAATGATTGTGGTTCCACCTGCTTAGTAGGAGAGAGACAATAGGCTGTTAACCAACCGCCCTTGAGCAATGGCTGGGGGAGTGTCAGAAAGCACCAATGTCAGAAAGGGCCCTTTGCTCTCAGCCGTGCCCTCCATTGCTCTAGAGGTGGAGGGCACAAAGCACTGCCTCCATCCTTCAATTGGAGACAAGCCATAAACTGTCTTGCCTCCAGCTCTTTAGGAAGCTGACAAACAACTCGCTTTCCACAGTCCTGTTACAGCAGACCAGGGAACTTCTCATACAAAGGCAGCTCAAATGGCATTTCTTCCCAGCCCTTCACTCGCAGCTTTAGGACTTCTGCTTCTGCCGCAATTCCACCTTGCCAACCCGGCTCAGACGAAATGACTACATCTTCCCCTGAAGCAACTGGGCTGACTCGCAAATGATTGAGCGTCCACGTGCTTAGGAGGCGATAGACTGCACGCCTTTTTCCAACCACCATTGTGCACTGCTGGAGAGAGTGTCGGAAAGCAGCTATGTCAGAAAGACCCCTTTGCTCTCAGCCGTGCCCTTCATTGCTCTAGACGTGGAATGCACAAGGCACTGGCTCCCCCCATCAAGGGGCGACAAGCCACAGACCATCTTCCTTCCATCTCTTTAGTAAGCTGAGCAAGAACTCCCTTTCAACAGTGCTCCTTCTGTGTCCTGGCAACATCTCATACAAAGGCAGCTGATATGCCATTTCTTTTCAGCGCTTAACTCGCAGATTTGGAACTTCTGCTCCTGCCACATTTCCACCTTGACAACCCGGCTCAGACGAAATGTCTACATCTTCCCCTTCAGCAACGGGGACGAGGCCCAGATGACTGTGCTTCCGCATGCTTAGCAGGAGCAGACAATAGGCTTTTTACAAACCGCCATTGTGCACTGGGTCAGAGAGTGTCAGAATGCACCTATGTCAGAATGGGCCCTTTGCTCTCAGCCGTGCCCTCCATTGCTCTAGAGGTGGAAGGTACAAAGCACTGCCTCCATCCTTCAATTGGAGACAAGCCAGCAACTGGCCTGCTTCCAGCTCTTGAGGAAGCTGGGAAAGCACTCGCATTCCACAGTGCTCTTACAGCGTCCTGGGAACGTCTCATACAAAGGCAGCTGAACACCGTGTCTTTTCAGCCCTTAACTCACCAATCTGCAACATCTGCTTCTGACGCATTTCCACCTTGCCAACCCGGCTCAGACGAAATGCCTACATCTTCTCCTGAAGCGACTGTGCTGATTCCCAAATGATTGAGCATCCACATGCTTAGGAGGCGGTAAACTGCATGCCTGTTTCCAACCACCATTTTACACTGCTTAGAGAGCGTCGGAAAGCAGCTATGTCAGAAAGGCCCCTTTGCTCTCAGCCATGCCCTCCATTGCGCTCGAGGTGGAAGGCACAAGGCACTGGTTCTGGATCCACCCCTCAATGGGAGAAAAACCACATCTTGGCCTGCTTCCAGCTCTTTAGGAAGTGGAGAAAAAACTCCCTTTCCACAGTGCTCTTACAGCGTCCTGGGAAAATCTCATACAAAGGAGGCTGAACACCGTTTCTTTTCAGCACTTCACTCGCCAGTCTGGGACATCTGCATCCTGCACGTTTCCACCTTGCCAACCTGGCTCAGACGAAATGCCTACAACTTCCCCTTGAGCAATGGGGATGAGGCCCATAGGATTGTGGTTCCACATGCTGAGGAGGAGAGAGACAATAGGCTTTTAACTAACCAGGAAGTGCAACGGTTGGGAGAGCCTCAGAAAGCACCAATGGCAGAAAGGCCCCTTTACTCTCAGCCGCGCCCTCCATTGCTGTAGAGGTCGAAGGCACAAAGCACTGCCTCCATCCTCCAATGGGAGACAAGCCATAAACTGTCTTGCCTCCAGCTCTTTAGGAAGCTGGGAAAGAACTCGCTTTCCACAGTGCTGTTACAGCATACGAGGAAACTCTCATACAGAGGCAGCTCAAACGCCATTTCTTCCCAGGGCTTAACTGGCCGCTTTAGGAATTCCGCTTCTGCCACAGTTCCAGCTTGCCAACCCGGCTCAGACGAAATGCCTACATCTTCCCCTTAAGCAACGGGGGCGAAGCCCACATGATTGTGCTTCCACATGCTTAGCAGGAGCAGACAATAGGCTTTTTACAAACCGCCATTGTGCACTGGGTCAGAGAGTGTCAGAATGCACCTATGTCAGAAAGGGCCCTTTGCTCTCAGCCGTGCCCTCCATTGCTCTAGAGGTGGAAGGCACAAAGCACTGCCTCCATCCTTCAATTGGAGACAAGCCATAAACTGTCTTGCCTCCAGCTCTTTAGGAAGCTGACAAACAACTTGCTTTCCACAGTCCTGATACAGCAGACAGGGGAACTTCTCATACTAAGGCAGCTCAAATGGCATTTGTTCCCAGCCCTTAACTCGCAGCTTTAGGACTCCTGCTTCTGCCGCAATTCCACCTTGCAACCCGGCTCAGACGAAATGCCTACATCTTCCCCTGAAGCAACTGGGCTGAGTCCCCAATGATTGAGAGTCCACGTGCTTAGGAGGCGATAGACTGCACGCCTTTTTCCAACCACCATTGTGCACTGCTGGAGAGAGTGTCGGAAAGCAGCTATGTCAGAAAGACCCCTTTGCTCTCAGCCGTGCCCTTCATTGCTCTAGACGTGGAATGCACAAGGCACTGGCTCCCCCCCTCAAGGGGCGACAAGCCACAGACAATCTTCCTTCCATCTCTTTAGGAAGCTGAGCAAGAACTCGCTTTCAACAGTGCTCTCTCTGTGTCCTGGCAACATCTCATAGAAAGGCAGCTGATATGCCATTTCTTTTCAGCGCTTAACTCGCAGATTTGGAACTTCTGCTCCTGCCACATTTCCACCTGGCCAACCCGGCTCTGACGAAATGCCTACATCTTCCCCTGAAGCGACTGTGCTGATTCCGAAATGATTGAGCATCCACATGCTTAGGAGGCGATAAACTGCATGCCTTTTTCCAACCACCATTTTACACTGCTTAGAGAGCGTCGGAAAGCAGCTATGTCAGAAATGCCCCTTTGCTCTCAGCCATGCCGTCCATTGCTCTCGAGGTGGAAGGCACAAGGCACTGGTTCTGGATCCACCCCTCAATGGGAGACAAACCACATCTTGGCCTGCTTCCTGCTCTTTAGGAAGTGGAGAAGAAACTCCCTTTCCACAGTGCTCTTACAGCGTCCTGGGAACATCTCATACAAAGGAGGCTGAACGCCGTTTCTTTTCAGCACGTCACTCGCCAGTCTGGGACATCTGCATCCTGCACGTTTCCACCTGGCCAACCCGGCTCAGACGAAATGCCTACATCTTCCCCTTGAGCAATGGGGATGAGGCCCATAGGATTGTGGTTCCACATGCTGAGGAGGACAGAGACAATAGGCTTTTAACTAACCACGAAGTGCAACGGTTGGGAGAGTGTCAGAAAGCACCAATGGCAGAAAGACCCCTTTACTCTCAGCCGCGCCCTCCATTGCTGTAGAGGTGGAAGGCACAAAGCACTGCCTCCATCCTTCAATGGGAGACAAGCCATAAACTGTCTTGCCTCCAGCTCTTTATGAAGCAGGGAAGGAACTCGCTTTCCACAGTGCTGTTACAGCATACGAGGACACTCTCATACAGAGGCAGCTCAAACGCCATTTCTTCCCAGTGCTTAACTGGCCGCTTTAGGACTTCCGCTTCTGCCACAGTTCCACCTTGCCAACCCGGCTCAGTTGAAATACCTACATCTTCCCCTTATTCAACGGGGGCGAAGCCCACATGATTGTGCTGCCATATGCTTAGCAGGAGCAGACAATAGGCTTTTTACAAACTGCCACTGTGCAGTGGGTCAGAGAGTGTCAGAATGCACCTATGTCAGAAAGGGCCCTTTGCTCTCAGCCGTGCCCTCCATTGCTCTAGAGGTGGAAGGCACAAAGCACTGCCTCCATCCTTCAATTGGAGACAAGCCATAAACTGTCTTGCCTCCAGCTCTTTAGGAAGGTGACAAACAACTCGCTTTCCACAGGCCTGTTACAGAAGACCGGGGAACTTCTCATACAAAGGCAGCTCAAATGGCATTTCTTCCCAGTGCTTAACTCGCAGCTTTAGGACTCCTGCTTCTGCCGCAATTCCACATTGCCAACCCGGCTCAGACGAAATGCCTACATCTTCCCCTGAAGCAACTGGGCTGAGTCCCAAATGATTGAGCGTCCACGTGCTTAGGAGGCGATAGACTGCACGCCTTTTTCCAACCACCATTGTGCACTGCTAGAGAGAGTGTCGGAAAGCAGCTATGTCAGAAAGACCCCTTTGCTCTCAGCCGTGCCCTTCATTGCTCTAGACGTGGAATGCACAATGCACTGGCTCCCCCCCTCAAGGGACGACTAGCAACAGACCAACTTCCTTCCATCTCTTTAGTAAGCTGAGCAAGAACTCCCTTTCAACAGTGCTCCTTCTGTGTCCTGGCAACATCTCATACAAAGGCAGCTGATATGCCATTTCTTTTCAGCGCTTAACTCGCAGATTTGGAACTTCTGCTCCTGCCACATTTCCAGGTTGCCAACCCGGCTCAGACGAAATGTCTACATCTTCCCCTTCAGCAACGGGGACGAGGCCCAGATGACTGTGCTTCCACATGCTTAGCAGGAGCAGACAATAGGCTTTTTACAAACCGCCATTGTGCACTGGGTCAGAGAGTGTCAGAACGCACCTATGTCAGAAAGGGCCCTTTGCTCTCAGCCGTGCCCTCCATTGCTCTAGAGGTGGAAGGCACAAAGCACTGCCTCCATCCTTCAATTGGAGACAAGCCAGCAACTGGCCTGCTTCCAGCTCTTGAGGAAGCTGGGAAAGCACTCGCATTCCACAGTGCTCTTACAGCCTCCTTGGAACGTCTCATACAAAGGCAGCTGAACACCGTGTCTTTTCAGCCCTTAACTCACCAACCTGCAACATCTGCTTCTGCCGCATTTCCACCTTGCCAACCCGGCTCAGACGAAATGCCTACATCTTCCCCTGAAGCGACTGTGCTGATTCCCAAATGATTGAGCATCCACATGCTTAGGAGGCGATAAACTGCATGCCTTTTTCCAACCACCATTTTACACTGCTTAGAGAGCGTCGGAAAGCAGCTATGTCAGAAAGGCCCCTTTGCTCTCAGCCATGCCCTGCATTGCTCTCGAGGTGGAAGGCACAAGGCACTGGTTCTGGATCCACCCCTCAATGGGAGACAAACCACATCTTGGCCTGCTTCCAGCTCCTTAGGAAGTGGAGAAAAAACTTCCTTTCCACAGTGCTCATACAGCGTCCTGGGAACATCTCATACAAAGGAGGCTGAATGCCGTTTCTTTTCAGCACTTCACTCGCCAGTCTGGGACATCTGCATCCTGCACGTTTCCACCTTGCCAACCCGGCTCAGACGAAATGCCTACATCTTCCCCTTGAGCAATGGGGATGAGGCCCATAGGATTGTGGTTCCACATGCTGAGGAGGAGAGAGACAATAGGCTTTTAACTAACCATGAAGTGCAACGGTAGGGAGAGTGTCAGAAAGCACCAATGGCAGAAAGACCCCTTTACTCTCAGCCGCGCCCTCCATTGCTGTAGAGGTGGAAGGCACAAAGCACTGCCTCCATGCTTCAATGGGAGACCAGCCATAAACTGTCTTGCCTCCAGCTCTTTAGGAAGCTGGGAAGGAACTCGCTTTCCACAGTGCTGTTACAGCATACGAGGAAACTCTCATACAGAGGCAGCTCCAACGCCATTTTTTCCCTGTGCTTAACTGGCCGCTTTAGGACTTCCGCTTCTGCCACAGTTCCACCTTGCCAACACGGCTCAGACGAAATGCCTACATCTTCCCCTTATGCAACGGGGGCGAAGCCCACAGGATTGTGCTGCCACATGCTTAGAAGGAGCAGACAATAGGCTTTTTACAAACCGCCATTGTGCACAGGGTCAGAGAGTGTCAGAATGCACCTATGTCAGAAAGGGCCCTTTGCTCTCAGCCGTGCCCTCCATTGCTCTAGAGGTGGAAGGCACAAAGCACTGCCTCCATCCTTCAATTGGAGACAAGCCAGCAACTGGCCTGCTTCCAGCTCTTGAGGAAGCTGGGAAAGCACTCGCATTCCACAGTGCTCTTACAGAGTCCTGGGAACGTCTCAAACAAAGGCAGCTGAACACAGTGTCTTTTCAGCCCTTAACTCACCAATCTGCAACATCTGCTTCTGCCGCATTTCCACCTTGCCAACCCGGCTCAGGCGAAATGCCCACATCTTCCCCTGAAGCGACTGTGCTGATTCCCAAATGATTGAGCATCCACATGCTTAGGAGGCGATAAACTGCATGCCTTTTTCCAACCACCATTTTACACTGCTTAGAGAGCGTCGGAAAGCAGCTATGTCAGAAAGGCCCCTTTTCTCTCAGCCATGCCCTCCATTGCGCTCGAGGTGGAAGGCACAAGGCACTGGTTCTGGATCCACCCCTCAATGGGAGACAAACCACATCTTGGCCTGCTTCCAGCTCTTTAGGAAGTGGAGAAGTAACTCCCTTTCCACAGTGCTCTTACAGCGTCCTGGGAACATCTCATACAAAGGAGGGTGAACGCCGTTTCTTTTCAGCACTTCACTCGCCAGTCTGGGACATCTGCATCCTGCACGTTTCCACCTTGCCAACCCGGCTCAGACGAAATGCCTACATCTTCCCCTTGAGCAATGGGGATGAGGCCCATAGGATTGTGGTTCCACATGCTGAGGAGGACAGAGACAATAGGCTTTTAACTAACCACGAAGTGCAACGGTTGGGAGAGTGTCAGAAAGCACCAATGGCAGAAAGACCCCTTTACTCTCAGCCGTGCCCTCCATTGCTGTAGAGGTGGAAGGCACAAAGGACTGCCTCCATCCTTCAATGGGAGACAAGCCATAAACTGTCTTGCCTCCAGCTCTTTAGGAAGCTGGGAAACAACTCGCTTTCCGCAGTGCTGTTACAGCATACGAGGAAACTCTCATACACAGGCAGCTCAAACGCCATTTCTTCCCAGGGCTTAACTGGCCTCTTTAGGACTTCCGCTTCTGCCAAATTTCCACCTTGCCAACCCGGCTCAGACGAAATGTCTACATCTTCCCCTTAAGCAACGGGGGCGAAGCCCACATGATTGTGTTGCCACATGCTTCGCAGGACAGACAATAGGCTTTTTACAAACCGCCATTGTGTACTGGGTCAGAGAGTGTCAGAATGCACCTATGTCAGAAAGGGCCCTTTGCTCTCAGCCGTGCCCTCCATTGCTCTAGAGGTGGAAGGCACAAAGCGCTGCCTCCATCCTTCAATTGGAGATAAGCCATAAACTGTCTTGCCTCCAGCTCTTTTTGAAGCTGACAAACAACTCTCTTTCCACAGTCCTGTTACAGCAGACCGGGGAACTTATCATACAAAGGCAGCTCCAATGGCATTTCTTCCCAGCCCTTAACTCGCAGCTTAGGACTCCTGCTTCTGCCGCATTTCCACCTTGCCAACCCGGCTCAGATGAAATGCCTACATCTTCCCCTGAAGCAACTGGGCTGAGTCCCAAATGATTGAGCGTCCACGTGCTTAGGAGGCCATAGACTGCACGCCTTTTTCCAACCACCATTGTGCACTGCTGGAGAGAGTGTCGGAAAGCAGCTATGTCAGAAAGACCCCTTTGCTCTCAGCCGTGCCCTTCATTGCTCTAGACGTGGAATGCACAATGCACTGGCTCCCCCCTCAAGGGGCGACAAGCCACAGACCATCTTCCTTCCATCTCTTTAGGAAGCTGAGCAAGAACTCGCTTTCAACAGTGCTCTTTCTGTGTCCTGGCAACATCTCATACAAAGGCAGCTGATATGCCATTTCTTTTCAGCGCTTAACTCGCAGATTTGGAACTTCTGCTCCTGCCACATTTCCACCTTGCCAACCCGGCTCAGACGAAATGTCTACATCTTCCCCTTCAGCAACAGGGACGAGGCCCACATGACTGTGCATCCGCATGCTTAGCAGGAGCAGACAATAGTCTTTTTACAAACCGCCATTGTGCACTGGTTCAGAGAGTGTCCGAATGCACCTATGTCAGAAAGGGCCCTTTGCTCTCAGCTGTGCCCTCCATTGCTGTAGAGGTGGAAGGCACAAAGCGCTGCCTACATCCTTCAATTGGAGACAAGCCAGCAACTGGCCTGCTTCCAGCTCTTGAGGAAGCTGGGAAAGCACTCGCATTCCACAGTGCTCTTACAGCGTCCTGGGAACGTCTCATACAAAGGCAGCTGAACACCGTGTCTTTTCAGCCCTTAACTCACCAATCTGCAACATCTGCTTCTGCCGCCTTTCCACCTTGCCAACCCGGCTCAGACGAAATGCCTACATCTTCCCCTGAAGCGACTGTGCTGATTCCCAAATGATTGAGCATCCACATGCTTAGGAGGCGATAAACTGCATGCCTTTTTCCAACCACCATTTTACACTGCTTAGAGAGCGTCGGAAAGCAGCTATGTCAGAAAGGCCCCTTTGCTCTCAGCCATGCCCTCCATTGCTCTCTAGGTGGAAGGCACAAGGCACTGGGTCTAGATCCACCCCTCAATGGGAGACAAACCACATCTTGGCCTTCTTCCTGCTCTTTAGGAAGTGGAGAAGAAACTCCCTTTCCACAGTGCTCTTACAGCGTCCTGGGAACATGTCATACAAAGGTGGCTGAACGCCGTTTCTCTTCAGCACGTCACTCGCCAGTCTGGGACATCTGCATCCTGCACGTTTCCACCTTGCCAACGCGGCTCAGACGAAATGCCTACATCTTCCCCTTGAGCAATGGTGATGAGGCCCATAGGATTGTGGTTCCACATGCTGAGGAGGACAGAGGCAATAGGCTTTTAACTAACCACGAAGTGCAACGGTTGGGAGAGTGTCAGAAAGCACCAATGGCAGAAAGACCCCTTTACTCTCAGCCGCGCCCTCCATTGCTGTACAGGTGGAAGGCACAAAGCACTGCCTCCATCCTTCAATGGGAGACAAGCCATAAACTGTATTGCCTCCAGCTCTTTATGAAGCTGAGAAGGAACTCGCTTTCCACAGTGCTGTTACAGCATACGAGGAAACTCTCATACAGAGGCAGCTCAAACGCCATTTCTTCCCAGTGCTTAACTGGCCGCTTTAGGACTTCCGCTTCTGCCACAGTTCCACCTTGCCAACCCGGCTCAGACGAAATGCCTACATCTTCCCCTTAAGCAACGGGGGCGAAGCCCACATGATTGTGCTGACACATGCTTCGCAGGAGCAGACAATAGGCTTTTTACAAACCGCCATTGTGCACTGGGTCAGAGAGTGTCAGAATGCACCTATGTCAGAAAGGGCCCTTTGCTCTCAGCTGTGCCCTCCATTGCTCTAGAGGTGGAAGGCAGAAAGCACTGCCTCCATCCTTCAATGGGAGACAAGCCATAAACTGTCTTGCCTCCAGCTCTTTTTGAGGCTGACAAACAACTCTCTTTCCACAGTCCTGTTACAGCAGACCGGGGAACTTATCATACAAAGGCAGCTCCAATGGCATTTCTTCCGAGCCCTTAACTCGCAGCTTAGGACTCCTGCTTCTGCCGCATTTCCACCTTGCCCACCCGGCTCAGACGAAATGCCTACATCTTCCCCTGAAGCAACTGGGCTGAGTCCCAAATGATTGAGCGTCCACGTGCTTAGGAGGCGATAGACTGCACGCCTTTTTCCAACCACCAGTGTGCACTGCTGGAGAGAGTGTCGGAAAGCAGCTATGTCAGAAAGACCCCTTTGCTCTCAGCCGTGCCCTTCATTGCTCTAGACGTGGAATGCACAATGCACTGGCTCCCCCCTCAAGGGGCGACAAGCCACAGACCATCTTCCTTCCATCTCTTTAGGAAGCTGAGCAAGAACTCGCTTTCAACAGTGCTCTTTCTGTGTCCTGGCAACATCTCAAACAAAGGCAGCTGATATGCCATTTCTTTTCAGCGCTTAACTCGCAGATTTGGAACTTCTGCTCCTGCCACATTTCCACCTTGCCAACCCGGCTCAGATGAAATGTCTACATCTTCCCCTTCAGCAACAGGGACGAGGCCCACATGACTGTGCTTCCGCATGCTTAGCAGGAGCAGACAATAGGCTTTTTACAAACCGCCATTGTGCACTGGGTCAGAGAGTGTCCGAATGCACCTATGTCAGAAAGGGCCCTTTGCTCTCAGCCGTGCCCTCCATTGCTCTAGAGGTGGAAGGCACAAAGCACTGCCTCCATCCTTCAATTGGAGACAAGCCAGCAACTGGCCTGCTTCCAGCTCTTGAGGAAGCTGGGAAAGCACTCGCATTCCACAGTGCTCTTACAGCGTCCTGGGAACGTCTCATACAAAGGCAGCTGAACACCGTGTCTTTTCAGCCCTTAACTCACCAATCTGCAACATCTGCTTCTGCCGCCTTTCCACCTTGCCAACCCGGCTCAGACGAAATGCCTACATCTTCCCCTGAAGCGACTGTGCTGATTCCCAAATGATTGAGCATCCACATGCTTAGGAGGCGATAAACTGCATGCCTTTTTCCAACCACCATTTTACACTGCTTAGAGAGCGTCGGAAAGCAGCTATGTCAGAAAGGCCCCTTTGCTCTCAGCCATGCCCTCCATTGCTCTCGAGCTGGAAGGCACAAGGCACTGGTGCTGTATCCACCCCTCAATGGGAGACAAACCACATCTTGGCCTGCTTCCAGCTCTTTAGGAATTGGAGAAAAATCTCCCTTTCCACAGTGCTCTCACAGCGTCCTGGGAACATCTCATACAAAGGAGGATGAACGCCATTTCTTCTCAGCACTTCACTCGCCAGTCTGGGACATCTGCATCCTGCACGTTTCCACCTTGCCAACACGGCTCAGACGAAATGCCTACATCTTCCCCTTGAGCAATGGGGATGAGGCCCATAGGATTGTGGTTCCACATGCTGAGGAGGAAGAGACAATAGGCTTTTAACCAACCACGAAGTGCAATGGTTGGGAGAGTGCCAGAAAGCACCAATGGCAGTAACACCCCTTTACTCTCAGCCGCGCCCTCCATTGCTGTAGAGGTGGAAGGCACAAGGCACTGCCTCCCTCCTTCAATGGGAGACAAGCCATAAACTGTCTTGCCTCCAGCTCTTTAGGAAGCTGAGAAAGAACTCGCTTTCCACAGTGCTGTTACAGCATACGAGGAAACTATCATGCAGAGGCAGCTCAAACGCCATTTCTTCCCAGTGCTTATCTGGCCGCTTTAGGACTTCCGCTTCTGCCAAAGTTCCACCTTGCCAAGCCGGCTCAGACGAAATGCCTACATCTTCCCCTTAAGCAACGGGGGCGAAGCCCACATGATTGTGCTGCCACATGCTTAGCAGGAGCAGACAATAGGCTTTTTACAAACCGCCATTGTGCACTGGGTCAGAGAGTGTCAGAATGCACCTATGTCAGAAAGGGCCCTTTGCTCTCAGCCGTGCCCTCCATTGCTTTAGAGGTGGAAGGCACAAGGCACTGCCTCCATCCTTCAATTGGAGACAAGCCATAAACTGTCTTTCCTCCAGCTCTTTAGGAAGCTGACAAACAACTCGCTTTCCACAGTCCTGTTACAGCAGACCGGGGAACTTCTCATACAAAGGCAGCTCAAATGGCATTTCTTCCCAGTCCTTAACTCGCAGCTTTAGGACTCCTTCTTCTGCCGCAATTCCACTTTGCCAACCAGACTCAGACGAAATGCCTACATCTTCCCCTGAAGCAACTGGTCTGAGTCCCAAATGATTGAGCGTCCACGTGCTTAGGAGGCGATAGACTGCACGCCCTTTTCCAACCACCATTGTGTACTGCTGGAGAGGGTGTCGCAAAGCAGATATGTCAGAAAGACCCCTTTGCTCTCAGCCGTGCCCTTCATTGCTCTAGACGTGGAATGCACAATGCACTGGCTCCCCCCTCAAGGGGCGACAAGCCACAGACCATCTTCCTTCCATCTCTTTAGGAAGCTGAGCAAGAACTCGCTTTCTACAGTGCTCTTTCTGTGTCCTGGCAACATCGCATACAAAGGCAGCTGATATGCCATTTCTTTTCAGCGCTTAACTCGCAGATTTGGAACTTCTGCTCCTGCCACATTTCCACCTGGCCAACCCGGCTCCGACGAAATGTCTAGATCTTCCCCTTCAGCAACGGGGACGAGGCCCAGATGACTGTGCTTCCGCACGCTTAGCAGGAGCAGACAATAGGCTTTTTACAAACCGCCATTGTGCACTGGGTCAGAGAGTGTCAGAATGCACCTCTCTCAGAAAGGGCCCTTTGCTCTCAGCCGTGCCCTCCATTGCTCTAGAGGTGGAAGGCACAAAGCACTGCCTCCCTCCTTCAATTGGAGACAAGCCAGCAACTGGCCTGCTTCCAGCTCTTGAGGAATCTGGGAAAGCACTCGCATACCACAGTGCTCTTACAGCGTCCTGGGAACGTCTCATACAAAGGCAGGTGAACACCGTGTCTTTTCAGCCCTTAACTCACCAATCTGCAACATCTGCTTCTGCCGCATTTCCACCTTGCCAACCCGGCTCAGAAGAAATGCCTACATCTTCCCCTGAAGCGACTGTGCTGATTCCCAAATGATTGAGCATCCACATGCTTAGGAGGCGATAAACTGCATGCCTTTTTCCAACCACCATTTTACACTGCTTAGAGAGCGTCGGAAAGCAGCTATGTCAGAAAGGCCCCTTTGCTCTCAACCAGGCCCTCCATTGCTCTCGAGGTGGAAGGCACAAGACACTGGTTCTGGATCCACCCCTCAATGGGAGACAAACCACATCTTGTCCTGCTTCCAGCTCTTTAGGAATTGGAGAAAAATCTCCCTTTCCACAGTGCTCTTACAGCGTCCTGGGAACATGTCATACAAAGGAGGCTGAACGCCGTTTCTTTTCAGCACTTCACTCGCCAGCCTGGGACATCTGCATCCTGCACGTTTCCACCTTGCCAACCCGGCTCAGACGAAATGCCTACATCTTCCCCTTGAGCGATGGGGATGAGGCCCATAGGATTGTGGTTCCACGTGCTGAGGAGGAGAGAGGCAATAGGCTTTTAACTAACCACGAAGTGCAACGGTTGGGAGAGTGTCAGAAGGCACCAATGGCAGAAACACCCCTTTACTCTCCGCCGCGCCCTCCATTGCTGTAGAGGTGGAATGCACAAAGCACTGCCTCCACCCTTCAATGTGAGACAATCCATAAAGTGCCTTGCCTCCTGCTCTTTAGGAAGCTGGGAAAGAACTCGCTATACACAGTGCTGTTACAGCATACGAGGAAACTCTCATACAGAGGCAGCTCAAACGCCATTTCTTCCCAGTCCTTAACAGGCCGCTTTAGGTCTTCCGCTTCTGCCACAGTTCCACCTTGCCAACCCGGCTCAGACGAAATGCCTACATCTTCCCCTTCAGCACAGGCGGCGAAGCCCACATGATTGTGCTGCCACATGCTTAACAGGAGCAAACAATAGGCTTTTTACAAACCGCCATTGTGCACTGGGTCAGAGAGTGTCATAATGCACCTATGTCAGAAAGGGCCCTTTGCTCTCAGCCGTGCCCTCCATTGCTCTAGAGGTGGAAGGCACAAAGCACTGCCTCCATCCTTCAATTGGAGACAAGCCAGCAACTGGCCTGCTTCCAGCTCTTGAGGAAGCTGGGAAAGCACTCGCATTCCACAGTGCTCTTACAGCCTCCTGGGAACGTCTCATACAAAGGCAGCTGAACACCGTGTCTTTTCAGCCCTTAACTCACCAATCTGCAACATCTGCTTCTGCCGCCTTTCCACCTTGCCAACCCGGCTCAGACGAAATGCCTACATTTTCCCCTGAAGCGACTGTGCTGATTCCCAAATGATTGAGCATCCACAGGCTTAGGAGGCGATAAACTGCATGCCTTTTTCCAACCACCATTTTACACTGCTTAGAGAGCGTCGGAAAGCAGCTATGTCAGAAAGGCCCCTTTGCTCTCAGCCATGCCCTCCATTGCTCTCTAGGTGGAAGGCACAAGGCAGTGGTTCTGGATCCACTGCTCAATGGGAGACAAACCACATCTTGGCCTGTCTCCAGCTCTTTAGGAAGTGGAGAAAAAACTCCCTTTCCACAGTGCTCTTACAGCGTCCTGGGAACATCTCATACAAAGGAGGCTGAACGCCGTTTCTTTTCAGCACTTCACTCGCCAGTCTGGGACATCTGCATCCTGCACGTTTCCACCTTGCCAACCCGGCTGAGACGAAATGCCTACATCTTCCCCTTGAACAATGGGGATGAGGCCCATAGGATTGTGGTTCCACATGCTGAGGAGGAGAGAGACAATAGGGTTTTAAATAACCACGAAGTGCAACGGTTGGGAGAGTGTTAGAAAGCACCAATGGCAGAAAGACCCCTTTACTCTCAGCCGTGCCCTCCATTGCTCTAGAGGTGGAAGGCACAAAGCACTGCCTCCCTCCTTCAATGGGAGACAAGCCATAAACTGTCTTGCCTCCATCTCTTTAGGAATCTGGGAAAGAACTCGCTTTCCACAGTGCCGTTACAGCATACGAGGAAACTCTCATACAGAGGCAGCTCAAAAGCCATTTCTTCCCAGTGCTTAACTGGCCGCTTTAGGACTTCCGCTTCTGCCACAGTTCCACCTTGCCAACCCGGCTCAGACGAAATGCCTACATCTTCCCCTTAAGCAACGGGGGCGAAGCCCACATGATTGTGCTGCCACATGCTTAGCAGGAGCAGACAATAGGCTTTTTACAAACCGCCATTGTGCACTGGGTCAGAGAGTGTCAGAATGCACCTATGTCAGAAAGGGCCCTTTGCTCTCAGCCGTGCCCTCCATTGCTCTAGAGGTGGAAGGCACAAAGCACTGCCTCCATCCTTCAATTGGAGACAAGCCATAAACTGTCTTGCCTCCAGCTCTTTAGGAAGCTGACAAACAACTCGCTTTCCACAGTCCTGTTACAGCAGACCGGGGAACTTCTCATACAAAGGCAGCTCAAATGGCATTTCTTCCCAGCCCTTAACTCGCAGCTTTAGGACTCCTGCTTCTGCCGCAATTCCACCTTGCCAACCCGGCTCAGACGAAATGCCTACATCTTCCCCTGAAGCAAGTGGGCTGAGTCCCCAATGATTGAGCGTCCACGTGCTTAGGAGGCGATAGACTGCACGCCTTTTTCCAACCACCATTCTGCACTGCTGGAGAGAGTGTCGGAAAGCAGCTATGTCAGAAAGACCCCTTTGCTCTCAGCCGTGCCCTTCATTGCTCTAGACGTGGAATGCACAATGCACTGGCTCCCCCCCTCAGGGGGCGACAAGCCACAGACCATCTTCCATCCATCTCTTTAGGAAGCTGAGCAAGAACTCGCTTTCAACAGTGCTCTTTCTGTGTCCTGGCAACATCTCATACAAAGGCAGCTGATATGCCATTTCTTTTCAGCGCTTAACTCGCAGATTTGGAACTTCTGCTCCTGCCACATTTCCACCTTGTCAACCCGGCTCAGACGAAATGTCTACATCTTCCCCTTCAGCAACGGGGACGAGGCCCAGATGACTGTGCTTCCGCATGCTTAGCAGGAGCAGACAATAGGCTTTTGACAAACCGCCCTTGTGCACTGCGTCAGAGAGTGTGAGAATGCACCTATGTCAGAAAGGGCCCTTTGCTCTCAGCCGTGCCCTCCATTGCTCTAGAGTTGGAAGGCACAAAGCACTGCCTCCATCCTTCAATTGGAGACAAGCCATAAACTGTCTTGCCTCCAGCTCTTTAGGAAGCTGACAAAAAACTCGCTTTCCACAGTCCTGTTACAGCAGACTGGGGAACTTCTCATACAAAGGCAGCTCAAATGGCATTTCTTCCCAGCCCTTAACTCGCAGCTTAGGACTCCTGATTCTGCAGCAATTCCACCTTGCCAACCCGGCTCAGACGAAATGCCTACATCTTCCCCTGAAGCAACTGGGCTGAGTCCCAAATGATTGAGCGACCACGTGCTTAGGAGGCGATAGACTGCACGCCTTTTTCCAACCAACAATCTGCACTGCTGGAGAGAGTGTCGGAAAGCAGCTATGTCAGAAAGACCCCTTTGCTCTCAGCCCTGCCCTTCATTGCTCTAGACGTGGAATGCACAATGCACTGGCTCGCCCCCTCAAGGGTGACAAGCCACAGACCATCTTCCTTCCATCTCTTTAGGAAGCTGAGCAAGAACTCGCTTTCAACAGTGCTCTTTCTGTGTCCTGGCAAAATCTCATACAAAGGCAGCTGATATGCCATTTCTTTTCAGCGCTTAACTCGCAGATTTGGAACTTCTGCTCCTGCCACATTTCCAGCTTGCCAACCCGGCTCAGACGAAATGTCTACATCTTCCCCTTCAGCAACGGGGACGAGGCCCAGATGACTGTGCTTCTGCATGCTTAGCAGGAGCAGACAATAGGCTTTTTACAAACCGCCATTGTGCACTGGGTCAGAGAGTGTCAGAATGCACCTATGTCAGAAAGGGCCCTTTGCTCTCAGCCGTGCCCTCCATTGCTCTAGAGGTGGAAGGCACAAAGCACTGCCTCCATCCTTCAATTGGAGACAAGCCAGCAACTGGCCTGCTTCCAGCTCTTTAGGAAGCTGGGAAAGCACTCGCCTTCCACAGTGTTCTTGCAGGGTCCTGGGAACGTCTCATACAAAGGCAGCTGAACACCGTGTCTTTTCAGCCCTTAACTCACCAATCTGCAACATCTGCTTCTGCCGCATTTCCACCTTGCCAACCCGGCTCAGACGAAATGCCTACATCTTCCCCTGAAGCGACTGTGCTGATTCCCTAATGATTGAGCATCCACATGCTTAGGAGGCGCTAAACTGCATGCCTTTTTCCAACCACCATTTTACACTGCTTAGAGAGCGTCGGAAAGCAGCTATGTCAGAAAGGCCCCTTTGCTCTCAACCATGCCCTCCATTGCTCTCGAGGTGGAAGGCACAAGGCACTGGTTCTGGATCCACCCCTCAATGGGAGACAAGCCACATCTTGGCCTGCTTCCAGCTCTTTAGGAAGTGGAGAAAAAACTCCCTTTCCACAGTGCTCTTACAGCGTCCGGGGAACATGTCATACAAAGGAGGCCGAACGCCGTTTCTTTTCAGCACTTCACTCGCCAGCCTGGGACATCTGCATCCTGCACGTTTCCACCTTGCCAACCCGGCTCAGACGAAATGCCTACATCTTCCCCTTGAGCAATGGGGATGAGGCCCATAGGATTGGGGTTCCACATGCTGAGGAGGAGAGAGACAATAGGCTTTTAACTAACCACGAAGTGCAATGGTTGGGAGAGTGTCAGAAAGCACCAAGGGCAGAAAAACCGCTTTACTCTCAGCCACGCCCTAAATTGCTGTAGAGGTGGAAGGGACAAAGCACTGCCTCCATCCTTCAATGGGAGACAAGCCATAAACAGTCTTGCCTCCAGCTCTTTAGGAAGCTGACAAACAACTCGCTTTCCACAGTCCTGTTACAGCAGACCGTTGAACTTCTCATACAAAGGCAGCTCAAATGGCATTTCTTCCCAGCCCTTAACTCGCAGCTTAGGACTCCTGCTTCTGCCGCAATTCCACCTTGCCAACCCGGCTCAGACGAAATGCCTACATCTTCCCCTGAAGCAACTGGGCTGAGTCCCAAATGATTGAGCGTCCATGTGCTTAGGAGGCGATAGACTGCACGCCTTTTTCCAACCACCATTTTGCACTGCTTTAGAGAGTGTCGGAAAGCAGCTATTTCAGAAAGACCCCTTGGTCTCAGCCGTGCCCTTCATTGCTCTAGACGTGGAATGCACAATGCACTGGCTCCCCCCCTCAAGGGGCGACAAGCCACAGACCATCTTCCTTCCATCTCTTTAGGAAGCTGAGCAAGAACTCGCTTTCAACAGTGCTCTTTCTGTGTCCTGGCAACATCTCATACACAGGCAGCTGATATGCCATTTCTTTTCAGCGCTTAACTCGCAGATTTGGAACTTCTGCTCCTGCCACATTTCCACCTTGCCAACCCGGCTCAGACGAAATGTCTACATCTTCCCCTTCAGCAACGGGGACGAGGCCCAGATGACTGTGCTTCCACATGCTTAGCAGGAGCAGACAATAGGCTTTTTACAAACCGCCATTGTGCACTGGGTCAGAGAGTGTCAGAACGCACCTATGTCAGAAAGGGCCCTTTGCTCTCAGTCGTGCCCTCCATTGCTCTAGAGGTGGAAGGCACAAAGCACTGCCTCCATCCTTCAATTGGAGACAAGCCAGCAACTGTCCTGCTTCCAGCTCTTTAGGAAGCTGGGAAAGCACTCGCATTCCACAGTGCTCTTACAGCGTCCTGGGAACGTCTCATACAAAGGCAGCTGAACACCGTGTCTTTTACAGCCGTTCACTCATCAATCTGCAACATCTGCTTCTGCCGCATTTCCACCTTGCCAACCCGGCTCAGATGAAATGCCTACATCTTCCCCTGAAGCGACTGTGCTGATTCCCAAATGATTGAGCATCCACATGCTTAGGAGGCGATAAACTGCATGCCTTTTTCCAACCACCATTTTACACTGCTTAGAGAGCGTCGGAAAGCAGCTATGTCAGAAAGGCCCCTTTGCTCTCAGCCATGCCCTCCATTGCTCTCGAGAGGGAGGCACAAGTCACTGGTTCTGGATCCACCCCTCAATGGGAGACAAACCACATCTTTGCCTGCTTCCAGCTCTTTAGGAAGTGGAGAACAAACTCCCTTTCCACAGTGCTCTTACAGCGTCCTGGGAACATCTCATACAAAGGAGGCTGAACGCCGTTTCTTTTCAGCACTTCACTCGCCAGTCTGGGACATCTGCATCCTGCACGTTTCCACCTTGCCAACCCGTATCAGACGAAATGCCTACGTCTTCCCCTTGAGCAATGGGGATGAGGCCCATAGGATTGTGGTTCCACATGCTGAGGAGGAGAGAGACAATAGGCTTTTAACTAACCACGAAGTGCAACGGTTGGGAGAGTGTCAGAAAGCACCAATGGCAGAAAGGCCCCTTTACTATCAGCCGCGCCCTCCATTGCTGTAGAGGCGGAAGGCACAAAGCACTGCCTCCATAATTCAATGGGAGACAAGCCATAAACTGTCTTGCCTCCTGCTCTTTAGGAAGGTGACAGACAACTCGCTTTCCACAGTCCTGTTACAGCAGACCGGGGAACTTCTCATACAAAGGCAGCTCAAATGGCATTTCTTCCCAGCCCTTAACTCGCAGCTTTAGGACTCCTGCTTCTGCCGCAATTCCACCTGGCCAACCCGGCTCAGACGAAATGCCTACATCTTCCCCTGAAGCAACTGGGCTGTGTCCCAAATGATTGAGCTTCCACGTGCTTAGGAGGCGATAGACTGCACGCCTTTTTCCAGCCACCATTGTGCACTGCTGGAGAGAGTGTCGGAAAGCAGCTATGTCAGAAAGACCCCTTTGCTCTCAGCCATGCCCTTCATTGCTCTAGACGTGGAATGCACAATGCACTGGCTCCCCCTCAAGGGGCGACAAGCCACAGACCATCTTCCTTCCATCTCTTTAGGAAGCTGAGCAAGAACTCGCTTTCAACAGTGCTCTTTCTGTGTCCTGGCAACATCTCATACAAAGGCAGCTGATATGCCATTTCTTTTCAGCGCTTAACTCGCAGATTTGGAACTTCTGCTCCTGCCACGTTTCCAGCTTGCCAACCCGGCTCAGACGAAATGTCTACATCTTCCCCTTCAGCAACGGGGACGAGGCCCAGATGACTGTGCTTCCGCATGCTTAGCAGGGGCAGACAATAGGCTTTTTACAAGCCGCCATTGTGCACTGGGTCAGAGAGTGTCAGAATGCACCTATGTCAGAAAGGGCCCTTTGCTCTCAGCCGTGCCCTCCATTGCTCTAGAGGTGGAAGGCACAAAGCACGTGCCAATGACCCCGGAAGCACCTGCCGAGCACGCCGGAATCACCTGCTCGACTCGCCAGAACCACCTGCCGGACACGCAAAAATCACCTGTCGGCTATTCCACGACCAGTTGGGGAACACTTCGGAATCACCTGCCGGGCTTGCTGGAACCACACCCTGAACAGACGGAAAACACCTGCCAGACCCGTTTGAACAACCTGCCGAGCACGCCGGAGCCACCTGCTCGACTCGCCGGAACCACCTACCTGACACGCCCAAATCACCAGCCGGGTATGCCAGAACCACTTGGCGGACACTCCGGAATCATCTGCCGGACATGCCGGAACCAGCTCCCAGACACACCAGAACCACGTGCCGGAGACGCCGGAAGCACCTGCCGAGCATGCCGGAGCCACCTGCTCGACTCGCCAGAAACACCTGCCGGACACGCCAAAATCACCTGCCGGGTATGCCAGAACCACCTGGCGGACACTACGGAATCACCTGCCCCGCATGCCGGAAGCACGTGCCAGACACGCCGGAAACACCTACCGGACAGACCGGAACCACCTGCCAAGAACGCCAGAGCCACCGGTTCGACTCGCTGGAACCACCTGCCGGACAGGCCAATATCAACTGCTGGCTATGCCAGAACCACCTGGGGGACAGTCCTGGATCACCTGCCAGCCATGGCAGAACCACCTCTCAGACGTACCTGACCACCTGCCGGAGAAGCTGGAAACACGTCCTGGACAGACTGGAACCACGTGACGGCCATGCCTGAACCACCTGCCGAGCACGGCGGAACCACCTGCCAGACACACCAAAATCACCTGCGGGCTACGCCAGAACCACTTGGACGACTCTCCGAAATGACCTGCCGGGCATGTTGGAACCACCTCTCAGACGTGCCAGAAGCACGTGGCGGACAGTCCGGAATCACCTGTTGGGCATACGCAACCACCTCTGACACGTACCAGAACCACGTGCCGTGCACGCCGGAACCACCTACTGGACAGACCGGAATCAACTTTTGGGCATGCCGGAACCACCAGTCAGATGTGCCAGAAACACGTGCCGGAGACGCCGGAAGCACCTGCCGAGCACGTCGCAACCACCTGCTCAACTCGCCTGAACCACCTGCCGGACACGCCAAAATCACCTGCCCGCTACACCAGCACCACTTCGGGGACAAGCCGGAATCACGTGAGGGGCATGCCGGCACAGCCTCTCAGACTGAACCTCGTGCCGGACACCACAGAACCACCTGCCGGACAGACCGGAACCACCTGCCGGACACGCCGGAAACACCGGCTCGACCCGCCGGAACGACCGCTGGACATGCAAACTCACCTGCCGGCTACGCCGGAAACACTTGGCGAACACTCCGGAATCACCTGCCGGGCATGCCGGAACCACCTCTCAGATATGCCTGAACCACGTGCCAATGACCCCGGAAGCACCTGCCAAGCACGCCGGAACCACCTGCTCGACTCGCCAGAACCACCTGCCGGACACGCAAAAATCACCTGCCGGCTACGCCACAACCAGTTGGGGAACACTTCGGAATCACCTGCCGGGCTTGCTGGAACCACCTGCCGGTCATGCCAAAATCAGCTGCCAACTACGCCAGTACCACTTGGCGGACACTGTGGAAACACCTGTCGGGCCGGCCGGAACCACATCTCAGACGTGCCAGAACCATGTGCATGAGATGCTGGAACCACACCCTGAACAGACGGAAAACACCTGTCAGACCCGTCTGAACAACCTGCCGAGCACGCCGGAGCCACCTGCTCGACTCGCCGGAACCACCTACCTGACATGCCCAAATCACCAGCCGGGTATGCCAGAACCACTTGGCGGACACTCCGGAATCATCTGCTGGACATGCCGGAACCAGCTCTCAGACACACCAGAACCACGTGCCGGAGACGCCGGAAGCACCTGCCGAGCATGCCGGAGCCACCTGCTCGACTCGCCAGAAACACCTGCCGCACACGCCAAAATCACCTGCCGGGTACGCCAGAACCACCTGGCGGACACTCCGAAATCACCTGTCGCGCATGCCGGAACCACCTCTCAGACGTGCCGGAAGCACGTGCCGGACACGCCGGAATCACCTACCGGACAGACCGGAACCACCTGCCGAGCACGCCGGAGCCACCTGTTCGACTCGCTTGAACCACCTGCCGGACAGGCCAATATCAACTGCTGGCTATGCCAGAACCACCTGGGGGACGGTCCGGAATCACCTGCCAGCCATGGCGGAACCACCTCTCAGACGTACCAGAACCACCTGCCGGAGAAGCTGGAAACACGTCCTGGACAGTCTGGAACCACCTGCCGGCCAAGCCTGAACCACCTGCCAAGCACAACGGAACAACCTGCCAGACACGCCAAAATCACCTGCGTGTTATGCCAGAACCACTTGGAGGACTCTCTGGGATGACCTGCCGGGCATGCCGGAACCACCTCTCAGACGTGCCAGAACCATGTGGCGGACAGTCCGGAATCACCTGTTGGGCATGCGCAACCACCTCTGAGACGTACCAGAACCACATGCCGTGCTGGCTGGAACCACCTACCGGACAGACCGGAATCACCTTTCGGCCATGCCGGAACCACCTGTCAGATGTGCCAGAAACACGTGCCGGAGACGCCGGAAGCACCTGCCAAGCACGTTGGAACCACCTGCTCAACTCGCCTGAACCACCTGCCGGACATGCCAAAATCACCTGCCGACTATGCCAGAACCACTTGGCGAACACTCCGGAATCACTTGCCGGGCATGCAGGAACCACCTCTCAGACATGCCAGAACCCCGTGCCAATGACCCCGGAAGCACCAGCCGAGCACGCCGGAACCACCTGCTCGACTCGCCAGAACCACCTGCCGATCACGGAAAAATCACCTGCCGGCTACGCCACAACCAGATGGTGAACACTTTGGAATCACCTGCCACGTTTGCTGGAACCACCTGCCAGTCATGCCAAAATCACCTGCCAACTACGCCAGAACCGCTTGGCGGACACTGCGGAAACACCTGTCGGGCCGGCTGGAACCACATCTCAGACGTGCCAGAAACGTGTTCATGAGATGCTGGAACCACACCCCGAACAGACGGATACCACCTGCCAGAACCGCCTGAACCACCTGCCGAGCACGCCGGAACCACCTGCTCGACTCACCGGTACCACCTCCCTGACACGCCAAAATCACCTGCTGGGTATGCCAGAACCACTTGGCGGACACTCCGGAATCATCTGCCGGACATGCCGGAACCAGCTCCCAGACACACCAGAACCAAGTGCCGGAGACGCCGGAAGCACCTGCCGAGCATGCCGGAGCCACCTGCTCGACTCGCCAGAAACACCTGCCGGACACGCCAAAGTCACCTGCCGGGTATGCCAGAACCACCTGGCGGACACTACGGAATCACCTGCCGCGCATGCCGGAAGCACGTGCCAGACACGCCGGAAACACCTACCGGACAGACCGGAACCACCTGCCAAGAACACCGGAGCCACCTGTTCGACTCGCTGGAACCACCTGCCGGACAGGCCAATATCAACTGCTGGCTATGCCAGAACCACCTGGGGGACAGTCCGGGATCACCTGCCAGCCATGGCAGAACCACCTCTCAGACGTACCTGAACCACCTGCCGGAGAAGCTGGAAACACGTCCTGGACAGACTGGAACCACGTGACGGCCATGCCTGAACCACCTACCGAGCACGGCGGAACCACCTGCCAGACACACCAAAATCACCTGCGGGCTACGCCAGAACCACTTGGACGACTCTCCGAAATGACCTGCCGGGCATGTTGGAACCACCTCTCAGACGTGCCAGAAGCACGTGGCGGACAGTCCGGAATCACCTGTTGGGCATACGCAACCACCTCTGACACGTACCAGAACCACGTGCCGTGTCGCCGGAACCACCTACCGGACAGACCGGAATCAACTTTTGGGCATGCCAGAACCACCAGTCAGATGTGCCAGAAACACGTGCCGGAGACGCCGGAAGCACCTGCCGAGCACGTCGCAACCACCTGCTCAACTCGCCTGAACCACCTGCCGGACACGCCAAAATCACCTGCCCGCTACACCAGCACCACTTCGGGGACAAGCCGGAATCACGTGAGGGGCATGCCGGCACAGCCTCTCAGACTGAACCTCGTGCCGGACACCACAGAACCACCTGCCGGACAGACCGGAACCACCTGCCGGACACGCCGGAACCACCGGCTCGACCCGCCGGAACGACCGCTGGACATGCAAACTCACCTGCCAGCTACGCCGGAAACACTTGGCGAACACTCCGGAATCACCTGCCGGGCATGCCGGAACCACCTCTCAGATATGCCAGAACCACGTGCCAATGACCCCGGAAGCACCTGCCGAGCACGCCGGAACCACCTGCTCGACTCGCCAGAACCACCTGCCGGACACGCAAAAATCACCTGCCGGCTAGGCCACAACCAGTTGGGGAACACTTCGGAATCACCTGCCGGGCTTGCTGGAACCACCTGCCGGTCATGCCAAAATCACCTGCCAACTACGCCAGTACCACTTGGCGGACACTGTGGAAACACCTGTCGGGCCGGCCGGAACCACATCTCAGATGTGCCAGAACCATGTGCATGAGATGCTGGAACCACACCCCGAACAGACGGAAAACACCTGCCAGACCCGTCTGAACAACCTGCCGAGCACGCCGGAGCCACCTGCTCGACTCGCCGGAACCATCTACCTGACATGCCCAAATCACCAGCCTGGTATGCC
Source organism: Equus caballus (assembly GCF_041296265.1). NCBI lineage: Eukaryota > Metazoa > Chordata > Mammalia > Perissodactyla > Equidae > Equus > Equus caballus. Next base: position 7,672,030 of record NC_091700.1, on the reverse strand, counting down.
AGAACCACTTGGCGGACACTCCGGAATCATCTGCTGGACATGCCGGAACCAGCTCTCAGACACACCAGAACCACGTGCCGGAGACGCCGGAAGCACCTGCCGAGCATGCCGGAGCCACCTGCTCGACTCGCCAGAAACACCTGCCGCACACGCCAAAATCACCTGCCGGGTACGCCAGAACCACCTGGCGGACACTCCGAAATCACCTGTCGCGCATGCCGGAACCACATCTCAGACGTGCCGGAAGCACGTGCCGGACACGCCGGAATCACCTACCGGACAGACCGGAACCACCTGCCGAGCACGCCGGAGCCACCTGTTCGACTCGCTGGAACCACCTGCCGGACAGGCCAATATCAACTGCTGGCTATGCCAGAACCACCTGGGGACGGTCCGGAATCACCTGCCAGCCATGGCGGAACCACCTCTCAGACGTACCAGAACCACCTGCCGGAGAAGCTGGAAACACGTCCTGGACAGTCTGGAACCACCTGCCGGCCAAGCCTGAACCACCTGCCAAGCACAACGGAACAACCTGCCAGACACGCCAAAATCACCTGCCTGTTATGCCAGAACCACTTGGAGGACTCTCTGGGATGACCTGCCGGGCATGCCGGAACCACCTCTCAGACGTGCCAGAACCATGTGGCGGACAGTCCGGAATCACCTGTTGGGCATGCGCAACCACCTCTGAGACGTACCAGAACCACATGCCGTGCAGGCTGGAACTACCTACCGGACAGACCGGAATCACCTTTCGGGCATGCCGGAACCACCTGTCAGATGTGCCAGAAACACGTGCCGGAGACGCCGGAAGCACCTGCCAAGCACGTTGGAACCACCTGCTCAACTCGCCTGAACCACCTGCCGGACATGCCAAAATCACCTGCCGACTATGCCAGAACCACTTGGCGAACACTCCGGAATCACTTGCCGGGCATGCAGGAACCACCTCTCAGACATGCCAGAACCCCGTGCCAATGACCCCGGAAGCACCAGCCGAGCACGCCGGAACCACCTGCTCGACTCGCCAGAACCACCTGCCGATCACGCAAAAATCACCTGCCGGCTACGCCACAACCAGTTGGTGAACACTTTGGAATCACCTGCCAGGCTTGCTGGAACCACCTGCCAGTCATGCCAAAATCACCTGCCAACTACGCCAGAACCGCTTGGCGGACACTGCGGAAACACCTGTCGGGCCGGCTGGAACCACATCTCAGACGTGCCAGAAACGTGTTCATGAGATGCTGGAACCACACCCCGAACAGACGGATACCACCTGCCAGAACCGCATGAACCACCTGCCGAGCATGCCGAAACCACCTGCTCGACTCACCGGTACCACCTCCCTGACACGCCAAAATCACCTGCTGTGTATGCCAGAACCACTTGGAGGACACTCCGGAATCATCTGCCGGACATGCCGGAACCAGCTCTCAGACACACCAGAACCAAGTGCCGGAGACGCCGGAAGCACCTGCCGAGCATACCGGAGCCACCTGCTCGACTCGCCAGAAACACCTGCCGGACACGCCAAAATCACCTGCCGGGTATGCCAGAACCACCTGGCGGACACTACGGAATCACCTGCCGCGCATGCCAGAACCACCTCTCAGACGTGCCGGAAGCACGTGCCAGACACGCCGGAAACACCTACCGGACAGACCGGAAACACCTGCCAAGAACGCCGGAGCCAGCTGTTCGACTCGCTGGAACCACCTGCCGGACAGGCCAATATCAACTGCTGGCTATGCCAGAACCACCTGGGCGACGGTCCGGAATCACCTGCCAGCCATGGCGGAACCACCTCTCAGACGTACCAGAACCACCTGCCGGAGAAGCTGGAAACACGTCCTGGACAGTCTGGAACCACCTGCCGGCCAAGCCTGAACCACCTGTCAAGCACAACGGAACAACCTCCCAGACACGCCAAAATCACCTGCGTCTTATGCCAGAACCACTTGGAGGACTCTCTGGGATGACCTGCCGGGCATGCCGGAACCACCTCTCAGACGTGCCAGAACCATGTGGCGGACAGTCTGGAATCACCTGTTGGGCATGCGCAACCACCTCTGAGACGTACCAGAACCACATGCCGTGCTGGCTGGAACCACCTACCGGACAGACCGGAATCACCTTTCGGGCATGCCGGAACCACCTGTCAGGTGTGCCAGAAACACGTTCCGGAGACGCCGGAAGCACCTGCCAAGCACGTTGGAACCACCTGCTCAACTCGCCTGAACCACCTGCCGGACATGCCAAAATCACCTGCCGACTATGCCAGAACCACTTGGCGAACACTCCGGAATCACTTGCCGGGCATGCAGGAACCACCTATCAGACATGCCAGAACCCTGTGCCAATGACCCCGGAAGCACCAGCCGAGCACGCCGGAACCACCTGCTCGACTCGCCAGAACCACCTGCCGATCACGCAAAAAACACCTGCCGGCTACGCCACAACCAGTTGGTGAACACTTTGGAATCACCTGCCAGGCTTGCTGGAACCACCTGCCAGTCATGCCAAAATCACCTGCCAACTACGCCAGAACCGCTTGGCGGACACTGCGGAAACACCTGTCGGGCCGGCTGGAACCACATCTCAGACGTGCCAGAAACGTGTTCATGAGATGCTGGAACCACACCCCGAACAGACGGATACCACCTGCCAGAACCGCCTGAACCACCTGCCGAGCATGCCGGAACCACCTGCTCGACTCACCGGTACCACCTCCCTGACACGCCAAAATCACCTGCTGGGTATGCCAGAACCACTTGGCGGACACTCTGGAATCATCTGCCGGACATGCCGGAACCAGCTCCCAGACACACCAGAACCAAGTGCCGGAGACGCCGGAAGCACCTGCCCAGCATGGGGGAGCCACCTGCTCGACTCGCCAGAAACACCTGCCGGACACGCCAAAATCACCTGCCGGGTATGCCAGAACCACCTGGCGGACACTCCGAAATCACCTGTCGCGCATGCCGGAACCACCTCTCAGACGTGCCGGAAGCACGTGCCGGACACGCCGGAATCACCTACCGGACAGACCGGAACCACCTGCCGAGCACGCCGGAGCCACCTGTTCGACTCGCTGGAACCACCTGCCGGACAGGCCAATATCAACTGCTGGCTATGCCAGAACCACCTGGGGGACGGTCCGGAATCACCTGCCAGCCATGGCGGAACCACCTCTCAGACGTACCAGAACCACCTGCCGGAGAAGCTGGAAACACGTCCTGGACAGTCTGGAACCACCTGCCGGCCAAGCCTGAACCACCTGCCAAGCACAACGGAACAACCTGCCAGACACGCCAAAATCACCTGCGTGTTATGCCAGAACCACTTGGAGGACTCTCTGGGATGACCTGCCGGGCATGCCGGAACCACCTCTCAGACGTGCCAGAACCATGTGGCGGACAGTCCGGAATCACCTGTTGGGCATGCGCAACCACCTCTGAGACGTACCAGAACCACATGCCGTGCTGGCTGGAACCACCTACCGGACAGACCGGAATCACCTTTCGGGCATGCCGGAACCACCTGTCAGATGTGCCAGAAACACGTGCCGGAGACGCCGGAAGCACCTGCCAAGCACGTTGGAACCACCTGCTCAACTCGCCTGAACCACCTGCCGGACATGCCAAAATCACCTGCCGACTATGCCAGAACCACTTGGCGAACACTCCGGAATCACTTGCCGGGCATGCAGGAACCACCTCTCAGACATGCCAGAACCCCGTGCCAATGACCCCGGAAGCACCAGCCGAGCACGCCGGAACCACCTGCTCGACTCGTCAGAACCACCTGCCGATCACGCAAAAACCACCTGCCGGCTACGCCACAACCAGTTGGTGAACACTTTGGAATCACCTGCCAGGCTTGCTGGAACCACCTGCCAGTCATGCCAAAATCACCTGCCAACTACGCCAGAACCGCTTGGCGGACACTGCGGAAACACCTGTCGGGCCGGCTGGAACCACATCTCAGACGTGCCAGAAACGTGTTCATGAGATGCTGGAACCACACCCCGAACAGACGGATACCACCTGCCAGAACCGCATGAACCACCTGCCGAGCATGCCGAAACCACCTGCTCGACTCACCGGTACCACCTCCCTGACACGCCAAAATCACCTGCTGGGTATGCCAGAACCACTTGGAGGACACTCCGGAATCATCTGCCGGACATGCCGGAACCAGCTCTCAGACACACCAGAACCAAGTGCCGGAGACGCCGGAAGCACCTGCCGAGCATACCGGAGCCACCTGCTCGACTCGCCAGAAACACCTGCCGGACACGCCAAAATCACCTGCCGGGTATGCCAGAACCACCTGGCGGACACTACGGAATCACCTGCCGCGCATGCCAGAACCACCTCTCAGACGTGCCGGAAGCACGTGCCAGACACGCCGGAAACACCTACCGGACAGACCGGAAACACCTGCCAAGAACGCCGGAGCCAGCTGTTCGACTCGCTGGAACCACCTGCCGGACAGGCCAATATCAACTGCTGGCTATGCCAGAACCACCTGGGCGACGGTCCGGAATCACCTGCCAGCCATGGCGGAACCACCTCTCAGACGTACCAGAACCACCTGCCGGAGAAGCTGGAAACACGTCCTGGACAGTCTGGAACCACCTGCCGGCCAAGCCTGAACCACCTGTCAAGCACAACGGAACAACCTCCCAGACACGCCAAAATCACCTGCGTCTTATGCCAGAACCACTTGGAGGACTCTCTGGGATGACCTGCCGGGCATGCCGGAACCACCTCTCAGACGTGCCAGAACCATGTGGCGGACAGTCTGGAATCACCTGTTGGGCATGCGCAACCACCTCTGAGACGTACCAGAACCACATGCCGTGCTGGCTGGAACCACCTACCGGACAGACCGGAATCACCTTTCGGGCATGCCGGAACCACCTGTCAGGTGTGCCAGAAACACGTTCCGGAGACGCCGGAAGCACCTGCCAAGCACGTTGGAACCACCTGCTCAACTCGCCTGAACCACCTGCCGGACATGCCAAAATCACCTGCCGACTATGCCAGAACCACTTGGCGAACACTCCGGAATCACTTGCCGGGCATGCAGGAACCACCTATCAGACATGCCAGAACCCTGTGCCAATGACCCCGGAAGCACCAGCCGAGCACGCCGGAACCACCTGCTCGACTCGCCAGAACCACCTGCCGATCACGCAAAAAACACCTGCCGGCTACGCCACAACCAGTTGGTGAACACTTTGGAATCACCTGCCAGGCTTGCTGGAACCACCTGCCAGTCATGCCAAAATCACCTGCCAACTACGCCAGAACCGCTTGGCGGACACTGCGGAAACACCTGTCGGGCCGGCTGGAACCACATCTCAGACGTGCCAGAAACGTGTTCATGAGATGCTGGAACCACACCCCGAACAGACGGATACCACCTGCCAGAACCGCCTGAACCACCTGCCGAGCATGCCGGAACCACCTGCTCGACTCACCGGTACCACCTCCCTGACACGCCAAAATCACCTGCTGGGTATGCCAGAACCACTTGGCGGACACTCTGGAATCATCTGCCGGACATGCCGGAACCAGCTCCCAGACACACCAGAACCAAGTGCCGGAGACGCCGGAAGCACCTGCCCAGCATGGGGGAGCCACCTGCTCGACTCGCCAGAAACACCTGCCGGACACGCCAAAATCACCTGCCGGGTATGCCAGAACCACCTGGCGGACACTCCGAAATCACCTGTCGCGCATGCCGGAACCACCTCTCAGACGTGCCGGAAGCACGTGCCGGACACGCCGGAATCACCTACCGGACAGACCGGAACCACCTGCCGAGCACGCCGGAGCCACCTGTTCGACTCGCTGGAACCACCTGCCGGACAGGCCAATATCAACTGCTGGCTATGCCAGAACCACCTGGGGGACGGTCCGGAATCACCTGCCAGCCATGGCGGAACCACCTCTCAGACGTACCAGAACCACCTGCCGGAGAAGCTGGAAACACGTCCTGGACAGTCTGGAACCACCTGCCGGCCAAGCCTGAACCACCTGCCAAGCACAACGGAACAACCTGCCAGACACGCCAAAATCACCTGCGTGTTATGCCAGAACCACTTGGAGGACTCTCTGGGATGACCTGCCGGGCATGCCGGAACCACCTCTCAGACGTGCCAGAACCATGTGGCGGACAGTCCGGAATCACCTGTTGGGCATGCGCAACCACCTCTGAGACGTACCAGAACCACATGCCGTGCTGGCTGGAACCACCTACCGGACAGACCGGAATCACCTTTCGGGCATGCCGGAACCACCTGTCAGATGTGCCAGAAACACGTGCCGGAGACGCCGGAAGCACCTGCCAAGCACGTTGGAACCACCTGCTCAACTCGCCTGAACCACCTGCCGGACATGACAAAATCACCTGCCGACTATGCCAGAACCACTTGGCGAACACTCCGGAATCACTTGCCGGGCATGCAGGAACCACCTCTCAGACATGCCAGAACCCCGTGCCAATGACCCCGGAAGCACCAGCCGAGCACGCCGGAACCACCTGCTCGACTCGTCAGAACCACCTGCCGATCACGCAAAAACCACCTGCCGGCTACGCCACAACCAGTTGGTGAACACTTTGGAATCACCTGCCAGGCTTGCTGGAACCACCTGCCAGTCATGCCAAAATCACCTGCCAACTACGCCAGAACCGCTTGGCGGACACTGCGGAAACACCTGTCGGGCCGGCTGGAACCACATCTCAGACGTGCCAGAAACGTGTTCATGAGATGCTGGAACCACACCCCGAACAGACGGATACCACCTGCCAGAACCGCCTGAACCACCTGCCGAGCACGCTGGAACCACCTGCTCGACTCACCCGTACCACCTCCCTGACACGCCAAAATCACCTGCTGGGTATGCCAGAACCACTTGGCGGACACTCCGGAATCATCTGCCGGACATGCCGGAACCAGCTCCCAGACACACCAGAACCAAGTGCCGGAGACGCCGGAAGCACCTGCCGAGCATGCCAGAGCCACCTGCTCGACTCGCCAGAAACACCTGCCGGACACGCCAAAATCACCTGCCGGGTATGCCAGAACCACCTGGCGGACACTACGGAATCACCTGCCGCGCATGCCGGAAGCACGTGCCAGACACGCCGGAAACACCTACCGGACAGACCGGAACCACCTGCCAAGAACACCGGAGCCACCTGTTCGACTCGCTGGAACCACCTGCCGGACAGGCCAATATCAACTGCTGGCTATGCCAGAACCACCTGGGGGACAGTCCGGGATCACCTGCCAGCCATGGCAGAACCACCTCTCAGACGTACCTGAACCACCTGCCGGAGAAGCTGGAAACACGTCCTGGACAGACTGGAACCACGTGACGGCCATGCCTGAACCACCTGCCGAGCACGGCGGAACCACCTGCCAGACACACCAAAATCACCTGCGGGCTACGCCAGAACCACTTGGACGACTCTCCGAAATGACCTGCCGGGCATGTTGGAACCACCTCTCAGACGTGCCAGAAGCACGTGGCGGACAGTCCGGAATCACCTGTTGGGCATACGCAACGACCTCTGACACGTACCAGAACCACGTGGCGTGCACGCCGGAACCACCTACCGGACAGACCGGAATCAACTTTTGGGCATGCCGGAACCACCAGTCAGATGTGCCAGAAACACGTGCCGGAGACGCCGGAAGCACCTGCCGAGCACGTCGCAACCACCTGCTCAACTCGCCTGAATCACCTGCCGGACACGCCAAAATCACCTGCCCGCTACACCAGCACCACTTCGGGGACAAGCCGGAATCACGTGAGGGGCATGCCGGCACAGCCTCTCAGACTGAACCTCGTGCCGGACACCACAGAACCACCTGCCGGACAGACCGGAAACACCTGCCGGACACGCCAGAACCACCGGCTCGACCCGCCGGAACGACCGCTGGACATGCAAACTCACCTGCCGGCTACGCCGGAAACACTTGGCGAACACTCCGGAATCACCTGCCGGGCATGCCGGAACCACCTCTCAGATATGCCAGAACCACCTGCCAATGACCCCGGAAGCACCTGCCGAGCACGCCGGAACCACCTGCTCGACTCGCCAGAACCACCTGCCGGACACGCAAAAATCACCTGCCGGCTAGGCCACAACCAGTTGGGGAACACTTCGGAATCACCTGCCGGGCTTGCTGGAACCACCTGCCGGTCATGCCAAAATCACCTGCCAACTACGCCAGTACCACTTGGCGGACACTGTGGAAACACCTGTTGGGCCGGCCGGAACCACATCTCAGACGTGCCAGAACCATGTGCATGAGATGCTGGAACCACACCCCGAACAGACGGAAAACACCTGCCAGACCCGTCTGAACAACCTGCCGAGCACGCCGGAGCCACCTGCTCGACTCGCCGGAACCATCTACCTGACATGCCCAAATCACCAGCCTGGTATGCCAGAACCACTTGGCGGACACTCCGGAATCATCTGCTGGACATGCCGGAACCAGCTCTCAGACACACCAGAACCACGTGCCGGAGACGCCGGAAGCACCTGCCGAGCATGCCGGAGCCACCTGCTCGACTCGCCAGAAACACCTGCCGCACACGCCAAAATCACCTGCCGGGTACGCCAGAACCACCTGGCGGACACTCCGAAATCACCTGCCGCGCATGCCGGAACCACATCTCAGACGTGCCGGAAGCACGTGCCGGACACGCCGGAATCACCTACCGGACAGACCGGAACCACCTGCCGAGCACGCCGGAGCCACCTGTTCGACTCGCTGGAACCACCTGCCGGACAGGCCAATATCAACTGCTGGCTATGCCAGAACCACCTGGGGACGGTCCGGAATCACCTGCCAGCCATGGCGGAACCACCTCTCAGACGTACCAGAACCACCTGCCGGAGAAGCTGGAAACACGTCCTGGACAGTCTGGAACCACCTGCCGGCCAAGCCTGAACCACCTGCCAAGCACAACGGAACAACCTCCCAGACACGCCAAAATCACCTGCGTCTTATGCCAGAACCACTTGGAGGACTCTCTGGGATGACCTGCCGGGCATGCCGGAACCACCTCTCAGACGTGCCAGAACCATGTGGCGGACAGTCTGGAATCACCTGTTGGGCATGCGCAACCACCTCTGAGACGTACCAGAACCACATGCCGTGCAGGCTGGAACCACCTACCGGACAGACCGGAATCACCTTTCGGGCATGCCGGAACCACCTGTCAGGTGTGCCAGAAACACGTGCCGGAGACGCCGGAAGCACCTGCCAAGCACGTTGGAACCACCTGCTCAACTCGCCTGAACCACCTGCCGGACATGCCAAAATCACCTGCCGACTATGCCAGAACCACTTGGCGAACACTCCGGAATCACTTGCCGGGCATGCAGGAACCACCTCTCAGACATGCCAGAACCCCGTGCCAATGACCCCGGAAGCACCAGCCGAGCACGCCGGAACCACCTGCTCGACTCGCCAGAACCACCTGCCGATCACGGAAAAATCACCTGCCGGCTGCGCCACAACCAGTTGGTGAACACTTTGGAATCACCTGCCAGGTTTGATGGAACCACCTGCCAGTCATGCCAAAATCACCTGCCAACTACAACAGAACCGCTTGGCGGACACTGCGGAAACACCTGTCGGGCCGGCTGGAACCACATCTCAGACGTGCCAGAAACGTGTTCATGAGATGCTGGAACCACACCCCGAACAGACCTATACCACCTGCCAGAACCGCCTGAACCACCTGCCAAGCAGGCCGGAACCACCTGCTCGACTCACCGGTACCACCTCCCTGACACGCCAAAATCACCTGCTGGGTATGCCAGAACCACTTGGAGGACACTCCGGAATCATCTGCTGGACATGCCGGAACCAGCTCCCAGACACACCAGAACCAAGTGCCGGAGACGCCGGAAGCACCTGCCGAGCATGCCGGAGCCACCTGCTCGACTCGCCAGAAACACCTGCCGGACACGCCAAAATCACCTGCCGGGTATGCCAGAACCACCTGGCGGACACTCCGAAATCACCTGTCGCGCATGCCGGAAGCACGTGCCAGACACGCCGGAAACACCTACCGGACAGACCGGAACCACCTGCCAAGAACACCGGAGCCACCTGTTCGACTCGCTGGAACCACCTGCCGGACAGGCCAATATCAACTGCTGGCTATGCCAGAACCACCTGGGGGACGGTCCGGGATCACCTGCCAGCCATGGCGGAACCACCTCTCAGACGTACCTGAACCACCTGCCGGAGAAGCTGGAAACACGTCCTGGACAGACTGGAACCACGTGACGGCCATGAGTGAACCACCTGCCGAGCACGGCGGAACCACCTGCCGGACACGCCGAAATCACCTGCGGGCTACGCCAGAACCACTTGGACGACTCTCCGAAATGACCTGCCGGGCATGTTGGAACCACCTCTCAGACGTGCCAGAAGCACGTGGCGGACAGTCCGGAATCACCTGTTGGGCATACGCAACCACCTCTGACACGTACCAGAACCACGTGCCGTGCACGCCGGAACCACCTACTGGACAGACCGGAATCAACTTTTGGGCATGCCGGAACCACCAGTCACATGTGCCAGAAACACGTGCCGGAGACGCCGGAAGCACCTGCCGAGCACGTCGCAACCACCTGCTCAACTCGCCTGAACCACCTGCCGGACACGCCAAAATCACCTGCCCGCTACACCAGCACCACTTCGGGGACAAGCCGGAATCACGTGAGGGGCATGCCGGCACAGCCTCTCAGACTGAACCTCGTGCCGGACACCACAGAACCACCTGCCGGACAGACCGGAACCACCTGCCGGACATGCCGGAACCACCGGCTCGACCCGCCGGAACGACCGCTGGACATGCAAACTCACCTGCCGGCTACGCCGGAAACACTTGGCGAACACTCCGGAATCACCTGCCGGGCATGCCGGAACCACCTCTCAGATATGCCAGAACCACGTGCCAATGACCCCGGAAGCACCTGCCGAGCACGCCGGAACCACCTGCTCGACTCGCCAGAACCACCTGCCGGACACGCAAAAATCACCTGCCGGCTAGGCCACAACCAGTTGGGGAACACTTCGGAATCACCTGCCGGGCTTGCTGGAACCACCTGCCGGTCATGCCAAAATCACCTGCCAACTACGCCAGTACCACTTGGCGGACACTGTGGAAACACCTGTCGGGCCGGCCGGAACCACATCTCAGACGTGCCAGAACCATGTGCATGAGATGCTGGAACCACACCCTGAACAGACGGAAAACACCTGCCAGACCCGTCTGAACATCCTGCCGAGCACGCCGGAGCCACCTGCTCGACTCGCCGGAACCACCTACCTGACATGCCCAAATCACCAGCCGGGTATGCCAGAACCACTTGGCGGACACTCCGGAATCATCTGCTGGACATGCCGGAACCAGCTCTCAGACACACCAGAACCACGTGCCGGAGACGCCGGAAGCACCTGCCGAGCATGCCGGAGCCACCTGCTCGACTCGCCAGAAACACCTGCCGCACACGCCAAAATCACCTGCCGGGTACGCCAGAACCACCTGGCGGACACTCCGAAATCACCTGTCGCGCATGCCGGAACCACCTCTCAGACGTGCCGGAAGCACGTGCCGGACACGCCGGAATCACCTACCGGACAGACCGGAACCACCTGCCGAGCACGCCGGAGCCACCTGTTCGACTCGCTGGAACCACCTGCCGGACAGGCCAATATCAACTGCTGGCTATGCCAGAACCACCTGGGGACGGTCCGGAATCACCTGCCAGCCATGGCGGAACCACCTCTCAGACGTACCAGAACCACCTGCCGGAGAAGCTGGAAACACGTCCTGGACAGTCTGGAACCACCTGCCGGCCAAGCCTGAACCACCTGCCAAGCACAACGGAACAACCTGCCAGACACGCCAAAATCACCTGCGTGTTATGCCAGAACCACTTGGAAGACTCTCTGGGATGACCTGCCGGGCATGCCGGAACCACCTCTCAGACGTGCCAGAACCATGTGGCGGACAGTCCCGAATCACCTGTTGGGCATGCGCAACCACCTCTGAGACGTACCAGAACCACATGCCGTGCAGGCTGGAACCACTTACCGGACAGACCGGAATCACCTTTCGGGCATGCCGGAACCACCTGTCAGATGTGCCAGAAACACGTGCCGGAGACGCCGGAAGCACCTGCCAAGCACGTTGGAACCACCTGCTCAACTCGCCTGAACCACCTGCCGGACATGCCAAAATCACCTGCCGACTATGCCAGAACCACTTGGCGAACACTCCGGAATCACTTGCCGGGCATGCAGGAACCACCTCTCAGACATGCCAGAACCCCGTGCCAATGACCCCGGAAGCACCAGCCGAGCACGCCGGAACCACCTGCTCGACTCGCCAGAACCACCTGCCGATCACGCAAAAATCACCTGCCGGCTACGCCACAACCAGTTGGTGAACACTTTGGAATCACCTGCCAGGCTTGCTGGAACCACCTGCCAGTCATGCCAAAATCACCTGCCAACTACACCAGAACCGCTTGGCGGACACTGCAGAAACACCTGTCGGGCCGGCTGGAACCACATCTCAGACGTGCCAGAAACGTGTTCATGAGATGCTGGAACCACACCCCGAACAGACGGATACCACCTGCCAGAACCGCCTGAACCACCTGCCGAGCACGCCGGAACCACCTGCTCGACTCACCGGTACCACCTCCCTGACACGCCAAAATCACCTGCTGGTTATGCCAGAACCACTTGGCGGACACTCCGGAATCATCTGCCGGACATGCCGGAACCAGCTCCCAGACACACCAGAACCAAGTGCCGGAGACGCCGGAAGCACCTGCCGAGCATGCCGGAGCCACCTGCTCGACTCGCCAGAAACACCTGCCGGACACGCCAAAATCGCCTGCCGGGTATGCCAGAACCACCTGGCGGACACTACGGAATCACCTGCCGCGCATGCCGGAAGCACGTGCCAGACACGCCGGAAACACCTACCGGACAGACCGGAACCACCTGCCAAGAACGCCGGAGCCACCTGTTCGAATCGCTGGAACCACCTGCCGGACAGGCCAATATCAACTGCTGGCTATGCCAGAACCACCTGGGGGACAGTCCGGGATCACCTGCCAGCCATGGCAGAACCACCTCTCAGACGTACCTGAACCACCTGCCGGAGAAGCTGGAAACACGTCCTGGACAGACTGGAACCACGTGACGGCCATGCCTGAACCACCTGCCGAGCACGGCGGAACCACCTGCCAGACCCACCAAAATCACCTGCGGGCTACGCCAGAACCACTTGGACGACTCTCCGAAATGACCTGCCGGGCATGTTGGAACCACCTCTCAGACGTGCCAGAAGCACGTGGCGGACAGTCCGGAATCACCTGTTGGGCATACGCAACCACCTCTGACACGTACCAGAACCACGTGCCGTGCACGCCGGAACCACCTACCGGACAGACCGGAATCAACTTTTGGGCATGCCGGAACCACCAGTCAGATGTGCCAGAAACACGTGCCGGAGACGCCGGAAGCACCTGCCGAGCACGTCGCAACCACCTGTTCAACTCGCCTGAACCACCTGCCGGACATGCCAAAATCACCTGCCGACTATGCCAGAACCACTTGGCGAACACTCCGGAATCACTTGCCGGGCATGCAGGAACCACCTCTCAGACATGCCAGAACCCCGTGCCAATGACCCCGGAAGCACCAGCCGAGCACGCCGGAACCACCTGCTCGACTCGCCAGAACCACCTGCCGATCACGCAAAAATAACCTGCCGGCTACGCCACAACCAGTTGGTGAACACTTTGGAATCACCTGCCAGGCTTGCTGGAACCACCTGCCAGTCATGCCAAAATCACCTGCCAACTATGCCAGAACCGCTTGGCGGACACTGCGGAAACACCTGTCGGGCCGGCTGGAACCACATCTCAGACGTGCCAGAAACGTGTTCATGAGATGCTGGAACCACACCCCGAACAGACGGATACCACCTGCCAGAACCGCCTGAACCACCTGCTGAGCACGCCGGAACCACCTGCTCGACTCACCGGTACCACCTCCCTGACACGCCAAAATCACCTGCTGGGTATGCCAGAACCACTTGGAGGACACTCCGGAATCATCTGCCGGACATGCCGGAACCAGCTCCCAGACACACCAGAACCAAGTGCCGGAGACGCCGGAAGCACCTGCCGAGCATGCCGGAGCCACCTGCTCGACTCGCCAGAAACACCTGCCGCACACGCCAAAATCACCTGCCGGGTATGCCAGAACCACCTGGTGGACACTACGGAATCACCTGCCGCGCATGCCGGAAGCACGTGCCAGACACGCCGGAAACACCTACCGGACAGACCGGAACCACCTGCCAAGAACACCGGAGCCACCTGTTCGACTCGCTGGAACCACCTGCCGGACAGGCCAATATCAACTGCTGGCTATGCCAGAACCACCTGGGGGACAGTCCGGGATCACCTGCCAGCCATGGCAGAACCACCTCTCAACGTACCTGAACCACCTGCTGGAGAAGCTGGAAACACGTCCTGGACAGACTGGAACCACGTGACGGCCTTGCCTGAACCACCTGCCGAGCACGGCGGAACCACCTGCCAGACACACCAAAATCACCTGCGGGCTACGCCAGAACCACTTGGACGACTCTCCGAAATGACCTGCCGGGCATGTTGGAACCACCTCTCAGACGTGCCAGAAGCACGTGGCGGACAGTCCGGAATCACCTGTTGGGCATACGCAACCACCTCTGACACGTACCAGAACCACGTGCCGTGCACGCCGGAACCACCTACCGGACAGACCGGAATCAACTTTTGGGCATGCCGGAACCACCAGTCAGATGTGCCACAAACACGTGCCGGAGACGCCGGAAGCACCTGCCGAGCACGTCGCAACCACCTGCTCAACTCGCCTGAACCACCTGCCGGACACGCCAAAATCACCTGCCCGCTACACCAGCACCACTTCGGGGACAAGCCGGAATCACGTGAGGGGCATGCCGGCACAGCCTCTCAGACTGAACCTCGTGCCGGACACCACAGAACCACCTGCCGGACACACCGGAACCACCTGCCGGACATGCCGGAACCACCGGCTCGACCCGCCGGAACGACCGCTGGACATGCAAACTCACCTGCCGGCTACGCCGGAAACACTTGGCGAACACTCCGGAATCACCTGCCGGGCATGCCGGAACCACCTCTCAGATATGCCAGAACCACGTGCCAATGACCCCGGAAGCACCTGCCGAGCACGCCGGAACCACCTGCTCGACTCGCCAGAACCACCTGCCGGACACGCAAAAATCACCTGCCGGCTAGGCCACAACCAGTTGGGGAACACTTCGGAATCACCTGCCGGGCTTGCTGGAACCACCTGCCGGTCATGCCAAAATCACCTGCCAACTACGCCAGTACCACTTGGCGGACACTGTGGAAACACCTGTTGGGCCGGCCGGAACCACATCTCAGACGTGCCAGAACCATGTGCATGAGATGCTGGAACCACACCCTGAACAGACGGAAAACACCTGCCAGACCCGTCTGAACATCCTGCCGAGCACGCCGGAGCCACCTGCTCGACTCGCCGGAACCACCTACCTGACATGCCCAAATCACCAGCCGGGTATGCCAGAACCACTTGGCGGACACTCCGGAATCATCTGCTGGACATGCCGGAACCAGCTCTCAGACACACCAGAACCACGTGCCGGAGACGCCGGAAGCACCTGCCGAGCATGCCGGAGCCACCTGCTCGACTCGCCAGAAACACCTGCCGCACACGCCAAAATCACCTGCCGGGTACGCCAGAACCACCTGGCGGACACTCCGAAATCACCTGTCGCGCATGCCGGAACCACCTCTCAGACGTGCCGGAAGCACGTGCCGGACACGCCGGAATCACCTACCGGACAGACCGGAACCACCTGCCGAGCACGCCGGAGCCACCTGTTCGACTCGCTGGAACCACCTGCCGGACAGGCCAATATCAACTGCTGGCTATGCCAGAACCACCTGGGGACGGTCCGGAATCACCTGCCAGCCATGGCGGAACCACCTCTCAGACGTACCAGAACCACCTGCCGGAGAAGCTGGAAACACGTCCTGGACAGTCTGGAACCACCTGCCGGCCAAGCCTGAACCACCTGCCAAGCACAACGGAACAACCTGCCAGACACGCCAAAATCACCTGCGTGTTATGCCAGAACCACTTGGAGGACTCTCTGGGATGACCTGCCGGGCATGCCGGAACCACCTCTCAGACGTGCCAGAACCATGTGGCGGACAGTCCCGAATCACCTGTTGGGCATGCGCAACCACCTCTGAGACGTACCAGAACCACATGCCGTGCAGGCTGGAACCACTTACCGGACAGACCGGAATCACCTTTCGGGCATGCCGGAACCACCTGTCAGATGTGCCAGAAACACGTGCCGGAGACGCCGGAAGCACCTGCCAAGAACGTTGGAACCACCTGCTCAACTCGCCTGAACCACCTGCCGGACATGCCAAAATCACCTGCCGACTATGCCAGAACCACTTGGCGAACACTCCGGAATCACTTGCCGGGCATGCAGGAACCACCTCTCAGACATGCCAGAACCCCGTGCCAATGACCCCGGAAGCACCAGCCGAGCACGCCGGAACCACCTGCTCGACTCGCCAGAACCACCTGCCGATCACGCAAAAATCACCTGCCGGCTACGCCACAACCAGTTGGTGAACACTTTGGAATCACCTGCCAGGCTTGCTGGAACCACCTGCCAGTCATGCCAAAATCACCTGCCAACTACACCAGAACTGCTTGGCGGACACTGCGGAAACACCTGTCGGGCCGGCTGGAACCACATCTCAGACGTGCCAGAAACGTGTTCATGAGATGCTGGAACCACACCCCGAACAGACGGATACCACCTGCCAGAACCGCCTGAACCACCTGCCGAGCACGCCGGAACCACCTGCTCGACTCACCGGTACCACCTCCCTGACACGCCAAAATCACCTGCTGGGTATGCCAGAACCACTTGGCGGACACTCCGGAATCATCTGCCGGACATGCCGGAACCAGCTCCCAGACACACCAGAACCAAGTGCCGGAGACGCCGGAAGCACCTGCCGAGCATGCCGGAGCCACCTGCTCGACTCGCCAGAAACACCTGCCGGACACGCCAAAATCGCCTGCCGGGTATGCCAGAACCACCTGGCGGACACTACGGAATCACCTGCCGCGCATGCCGGAAGCACGTGCCAGACACGCCGCAAACACCTACCGGACAGACCGGAACCACCTGCCAAGAACACCGGAGCCACCTGTTCGACTCGCTGGAACCACCTGCCGGACAGGCCAATATCAACTGCTGGCTATGCCAGAACCACCTGGGGGACAGTCCGGGATCACCTGCCAGCCATGGCAGAACCACCTCTCAGACGTACCTGAACCACCTGCCGGAGAAGCTGGAAACACGTCCTGGACAGACTGGAACCACGTGACGGCCATGCCTGAACCACCTGCCGAGCACGGCGGAACCACCTGCCAGACCCACCAAAATCACCTGCGGGCTACGCCAGAACCACTTGGACGACTCTCCGAAATGACCTGCCGGGCATGTTGGAACCACCTCTCAGACGTGCCAGAAGCACGTGGCGGACAGTCCGGAATCACCTGTTGGGCATACGCAACCACCTCTGACACGTACCAGAACCACGTGCCGTGCACGCCGGAACCACCTACCGGACAGACCGGAATCAACTTTTGGGCATGCCGGAACCACCAGTCAGATGTGCCAGAAACACGTGCCGGAGACGCCGGAAGCACCTGCCGAGCACGTCGCAACCACCTGCTCAACTCGCCTGAACCACCTGCCGGACACACCAAAATCACCTGCCCGCTACACCAGCACCACTTCGGGGACAAGCCGGAATCACGTGAGGGGCATGCCGGCACAGCCTCTCAGACTGAACCTCGTGCCGGACACCACAGAACCACCTGCCGGACAGACCGGAACCACCTGCCGGACACGCCGGAACCACCGGCTTGACCCGCCGGAACGACCGCTGGACATGCAAACTCACCTGCCGGCTACGCCGGAAACACTTGGCGAACACTCCGGAATCACCTGCCGGGCATGCCGGAACCACCTCTCAGATATGCCAGAACCACGTGCCAATGACCCCCGAAGCACCTGACGAGCACGCCGGAACCACCTGCTCGACTCGCCAGAACCACCTGCCGGACACGCAAAAATCACCTGCCGGCTAGGCCACAACCAGTTGGGGAACACTTCGGAATCACCTGCCGGGCTTGCTGGAACCACCTGCCGGTCATGCCAAAATCACCTGCCAACTACGCCAGTACCACTTGGCGGACACTGTGGAAACACCTGTCGGGCCGGCCGGAACCACATCTCAGACGTGCCAGAACCATGTGCATGAGATGCTGGAACCACACCTCGAACAGACGGAAAACACCTGCCAGACCCGTCTGAACAACCTGCCGAGCACGCCGGAGCCACCTGCTCGACTCGCCGGAACCACCTACCTGACATGCCCAAATCACCAGCCGGGTATGCCAGAACCACTTGGCGGACACTCCGGAATCATCTGCTGGACATGCCGGAACCAGCTCTCAGACACACCAGAACCACGTGCCGGAGACGCCGGAAGCACCTGCCGAGCATGCCGGAGCCACCTGCTCGACTCGCCAGAAACACCTGCCGCACACGCCAAAATCACCTGCCGGGTACGCCAGAACCACCTGGCGGACACTCCGAAATCACCTGTCGCGCATGCCGGAACCACCTCTCAGACGTGCCGGAAGCACGTGCCGGACACGCCGGAATCACCTACCGGACAGACCGGAACCACCTGCCGAGCACGCCGGAGCCACCTTTTCGACTCGCTGGAACCACCTACCGGACAGGCCAATATCAACTGCTGGCTATGCCAGAACCACCTGGGGGACGGTCCGGAATCACCTGCCAGCCATGGCGGAACCACCTCTCAGACGTACCAGAACCACCTGCCGGAGAAGCTGGAAACACGTCCTGGACAGTCTGGAACCACCTGCCGGCCAAGCCTGAACCACCTGCCAAGCACAACGGAACAACCTGCCAGACACGCCAAAATCACCTGCGTGTTATGCCAGAACCACTTGGAGGACTCTCTGGGATGACCTGCCGGGCATGCCGGAACCACCTCTCACACGTGCCAGAACCATGTGGCGGACAGTCCGGAATCACCTGTTGGGCATGCGCAACCACCTCTGAGACGTACCAGAACCACATGCCGTGCAGGCTGGAACCACCTACCGGACAGACCGGAATCACCTTTCGGGCATGCCGGAACCACCTGTCAGATGTGCCAGAAACACGTGCCAGAGACGCCGGAAGCACCTGCCAAGCACGTTGGAACCACCTGCTCAACTCGCCTGAACCACCTGCCGGACATGCCAAAATCACCTGCCGACTATGCCAGAACCACTTGGCGAACACTCCGGAATCACTTGCCGGGCATGCAGGAACCACCTCTCAGACATGCCAGAACCCCGTGCCAATGACCCCGGAAGCACCAGCCGAGCACGCCGGAACCACCTGCTCGACTCGCCAGAACCACCTGCCGATCACGCAAAAATCACCTGCCGGCTACGCCACAACCAGTTGGTGAACACTTTGGAATCACCTGCCAGGCTTGCTGGAACCACCTGCCAGTCATGCCAAAATCACCTGCCAACTACGCCAGAACCGCTTGGCGGACACTGCGGAAACACCTGTCGGGCCGGCTGGAACCACATCTCAGACGTGCCAGAAACGTGTTCATGAGATGCTGGAACCACACCCCAAACAGACGGATACCACCGGCCAGAACCGCCTGAACCACCTGCCGAGCACGCCGGAACCACCTGCTCGACTCACCGGTACCACCTCCCTGACACGCCAAAATCACCTGCTGGGTATGCCAGAACCACTTGGAGGACACTCCGGAATCATCTGCCGGACATGCCGGAACCAGCTCCCAGACACACCAGAACCAAGTGCCGGAGACGCCGGAAGCACCTGCCGAGCATGCCGGAGCCACCTGCTCGACTCGCCAGAAACACCTGCCGGACACGCCAAAATCACCTGCCGGGTATGCCAGAACCACCTGGCGGACACTACGGAATCACCTGCCGCGCATGCCGGAAGCACGTGCCAGACACGCCGGAAACACCTACCGGACAGACCGGAACCACCTGCCAAGAACACCAGAGCCACCTGTTCGACTCGCTGGAACCACCTGCCGGACAGGCCCATATCAACTGCTGGCTATGCCAGAACCACCTGGGGGACAGTCCGGGATCACCTGCCAGCCATGGCAGAACCACCTCTCAGACGTACCTGAACCACCTGCCGGAGAAGCTGGAAACACGTCCTGGACAGACTGGAACCACGTGACGGCCATGCCTGAACCACCTGCCGAGCACGGCGGAACCACCTGCCAGACCCACCAAAATCACCTGCGGGCTACGCCAGAACCACTTGGACGACTCTCCGAAATGACCTGCCGGGCATGTTGGAACCACCTCTCAGACGTGCCAGAAGCACGTGGCGGACAGTCCGGAATCACCTGTTGGGCATACGCAACCACCTCTGACACGTACCAGAACCACGTGCCGTGCACGCCGGAACCACCTACCGGACAGACCGGAATCAACTTTTGGGCATGCCGGAACCACCAGTCAGATGTGCCAGAAACACGTGCCGGAGACGCCGGAAGCACCTGCCGAGCACGTCGCAACCACCTGCTCAACTTGCCTGAACCACCTGCCGGACACGCCAAAATCACCTGCCCGCTACACCAGCACCACTTCGGGGACAAGCCGGAATCACGTGAGGGGCATGCCGGCACAGCCTCTCAGACTGAACCTCGTGCCGGACACCACAGAACCACCTGCCGGACAGACCGGAACCACCTGCCGGACATGCTGGAACCACCGGCTCGACCCGCCGGAACGACCGCTGGACATGCAAACTCACCTGCCGGCTACGCCGGAAACACTTTGCGAACACTCCGGAATCACCTGCCGGGCATGCCGGAACCACCTCTCAGACGTGCCAGAACCATGTGGCGGACAGTCCGGAATCACCTGTTGGGCATGCGCAACCACCTCTGAGACGTACCATAACCACATGCCGTGCAGGCTGGAACCACCTACCGGACAGACCGGAATCACCTTTCGGGCATGCCGGAACCACCAGTCAGATGTGCCAGAAACACGTGCCGGAGACGCCGGAAGCACCTGCCAAGCACGTTGGAACCACCTGCTCAACTCGCCTGAACCACCTGCCGGACATGCCAAAATCACCTGCCGACTATGCCAGAACCACTTGGCGAACACTCCGGAATCACTTGCCGGGCATGCAGGAACCACCTCTCAGACATGCCAGAACCCCGTGCCAATGACCCCGGAAGCACCAGCCGAGCACGCCGGAACCACCTGCTCGACTCGCCAGAACCCCCTCCGATCACGCAAAAATCACCTGCCGGCTACGCCACAACCAGTTGGTGAACACTTTGGAATCACCTGCCAGGCTTGCTGGAACCACCTGCCAGTCATGCCAAAATCACCTGCCAACTACGCCAGAACCGCTTGGCGGACACTGCGGAAACACCTGTCGGGCCGGCTGGAACCACATCTCAGACGTGCCAGAAACGTGTTCATGAGATGCGGGAACCACACCCCGAACAGACGGATACCACCTGCCAGAACCGCCTGAACCACCTGCTGAGCACGCCGGAACCACCTGCTCGACTCACCGGTACCACCTCCCTGACACGCCAAAATCACCTGCTGGGTATGCCAGAACCACTTGGCGGACACTCCGGAATCATCTGCCGGACATGCCGGAACCAGCTCTCAGACACACCAGAACCAAGTGCCGGAGACGCCGGAAGCACCTGCCGAGCATGCCGGAGCCACCTGCTCGACTCGCCAGAAACACCTGCCGGACACGCCAAAATCACCTGCCGGGTACGCCAGAACCACCTGGCGGACACTCCGAAATCACCTGCCGCGCATGCCGGAAGCACGTGCCAGACACGCCGGAAACACCTACCGGACAGACCGGAACCACCTGCCAAGAACGCCGGAGCCACCTGTTCGACTCGCTGGAACCACCTGCCGGACAGGCCAATATCAACTGCTGGCTATGCCAGAACCATCTGGGGTACGGTCCGGGATCACCTGCCAGCCATGGCGGAACCACCTCTCAGACGTACCTGAACCACCTGCCGGAGAAGCTGGAAACACGTCCTGGACAGCCTGGAACCACGTGACGGCCATGCCTGAACCACCTGCCGAGCACGGCGGAACCACCTGCCAGACACACCAAAATCACCTGCGGGCTACGCCAGAACCACTTGGACGACTCTCCGAAATGACCTGCCGGGCATGTTGGAACCACCTCTCAGACGTGCCAGAAGCACGTGGCGGACAGTCCGGAATCACCTGTTGGGCATACGCAACCACCTCTGACACGTACCAGAACCACGTGCCGTGCACGCCGGAACCACCTACCGGACAGACCGGAATCAACTTTTGGGCATGCCAGAACCACCAGTCAGATGTGCCAGAAACACGTGCCGGAGACGCCGGAAGCACCTGCCGAGCACGTCGCAACCACCTGCTCAACTCGCCTGAACCACCTGCCGGACACGCCAAAATCACCTGCCCGCTACACCAGCACCACTTCGGGGACAAGCCGGAATCACGTGAGGGGCATGCCGGCACAGCCTCTCAGACTGAACCTCGTGCCGGACACCACAGAACCACCTGCCGGACAGACCGGAACCACCTGCCGGACACGCCGGAACCACCGGCTCGACCCGCCGGAACGACCGCTGGACATGCAAACTCACCTGCCGGCTACGCCGGAAACACTTGGCGAACACTCCGGAATCACCTGCCGGGCATGCCGGAACCACCTCTCAGATATGCCAGAACCACGTGCCAATGACCCCGGAAGCACCTGCCGAGCACGCCGGAACCACCTGCTCGACTCGCCAGAACCACCTGCCGGACACGCAAAAATCACCTGCCGGCTAGGCCACAACCAGTTGGGGAACACTTCGGAATCACCTGCCGGGCTTGCTGGAACCACCTGCCGGTCATGCCAAAATCACCTGCCAACTACGCCAGTACCACTTGGCGGACACTGTGGAAACACCTGTCGGGCCGGCCGGAACCACATCTCAGACGTGCCAGAACCATGTGCATGAGATGCTGGAACCACACCCCGAACAGACGGAAAACACCTGCCAGACCCGTCTGAACAACCTGCCGAGCACGCCGGAGCCACCTGCTCGACTCGCCGGAACCACCTACCTGACATGCCCAAATCACCAGCCGGGTATGCCAGAACCACTTGGCGGACACTCCGGAATCATCTGCTGGACATGCCGGAACCAGCTCTCAGACACACCAGAACCACGTGCCGGAGACGCCGGAAGCACCTGCCGAGCATGCCGGAGCCACCTGCTCGACTCGCCAGAAACACCTGCCGCACACGCCAAAATCACCTGCCGGGTACGCCAGAACCACCTGGCGGACACTCCGAAATCACCTGTCGCGCATGCCGGAACCACCTCTCAGACGTGCCGGAAGCACGTGCCGGACATGCCGGAATCACCTACCGGACAGACCGGAACCACCTGCCGAGCACGCCGGAGCCACCTGTTCGACTCGCTGGAACCACCTGCCGGACAGGCCAATATCAACTGCTGGCTATGCCAGAACCACCTGGGGACGGTCCGGAATCACCTGCCAGCCATGGCGGAACCACCTCTCAGACGTACCAGAACCACCTGCCGGAGAAGCTGGAAACACGTCCTGGACAGTCTGGAACCACCTGCCGGCCAAGCCTGAACCACCTGCCAAGCACAACGGAACAACCTGCCAGACACGCCAAAATCACCTGCGTGTTATGCCAGAACCACTTGGAGGACTCTCTGGGATGACCTGCCGGGCATGCCGGAACCACCTCTCAGACGTGCCAGAACCATGTGGCGGACAGTCCGGAATCACCTGTTGGGCATGCGCAACCACCTCTGAGACGTACCAGAACCACATGCCGTGCAGGCTGGAACCACCTACCGGACAGACCGGAATCACCTTTCGGGCATGCCGGAACCACCTGTCAGATGTGCCAGAAACACGTGCCGGAGACGCCGGAAGCACCTGCCAAGCACGTTGGAACCACCTGCTCAACTCGCCTGAACCACCTGCCGGACATGCCAAAATCACCTGCCGACTATGCCAGAACCACTTGGCGAACACTCCGGAATCACTTGCCGGGCATGCAGGAACCACCTCTCAGACATGCCAGAACCCCGTGCCAATGACCCCGGAAGCACCAGCCGAGCACGCCGGAACCACCTGCTCGACTCGCCAGAACCACCTGCCGATCACGCAAAAATCACCTGCCGGCTACGCCACAACCAGTTGGTGAACACTTTGGAATCACCTGCCAGGCTTGCTGGAACCACCTGCCAGTCATGCCAAAATCACCTGCCAACTACGCCAGAACCACTTGGCGGACACTGCGGAAACACCTGTCGGGCCGGCTGGAACCACATCTCAGACGTGCCAGAAACGTGTTCATGAGATGCTGGAACCACACCCCGAACAGACGGATACCACCTGCCAGAACCGCCTGAACCACCTGCAGAGCACGCCGGAACCACCTGCTCGACTCACCGGTACCACCTCCCTGACACGCCAAAATCACCTGCTGGGTATGCCAGAACCACTTGGAGGACACTCCGGAATCATCTGCCGGACATGCCGGAACCAGCTCCCAGACACACCAGAACCAAGTGCCGGAGACGCCGGAAGCACCTGCCGAGCATGCCGGAGCCACCTGCTCGACTCGCCAGAAACACCTGCCGCACACGCCAAAATCACCTGCCGGGTATGCCAGAACCACCTGGCGGACACTACGGAATCACCTGCCGCGCATGCCGGAAGCACGTGCCAGACACGCCGCAAACACCTACCGGACAGACCGGAACCACCTGCCAAGAACACCGGAGCCACCTGTTCGACTCGCTGGAACCACCTGCCGGACAGGCCAATATCAACTGCTGGATATGCCAGAACCACCTGGGGGACGGTCTGGAATCACCTGCCAGCCATGGCGGAACCACCTCTCAGACGTACCAGAACCACCTGCCGGAGAAGCTGGAAACACGTCCTGGACAGTCTGGAACCACCTGCCGGCCAAGCCTGAACCACCTGCCAAGCACAACGGAACAACCTGCCAGACACGCCAAAATCACCTGCGTGTTATGCCAGAACCACTTGGAGGACTCTCTGGGATGACCTGCCGGGCATGCCGGAACCACCTCTCAGACGTGCCAGAACCATGTAGCGGACAGTCCGGAATCACCTGTTGGGCATGCGCAACCACCTGTGAGACGTACCAGAACCACATGCCGTGCAGGCTGGAACCACCTACCGGACAGACCGGAATCACCTTTCGGGCATGCCGGAACCACCTGTCAGATGTGCCAGAAACACGTGCCGGAGACGCCGGAAGCACCTGCCAAGCACGTTGGAACCACCTGCTCAACTCGCCTGAACCACCTGCCGGACATGCCAAAATCACCTGCCGACTATGCCAGAACCACTTGGCGAACACTCCGGAATCACTTGCCGGGCATGCAGGAACCACCTCTCAGACATGCCAGAACCCCGTGCCAATGACCCCGGAAGCACCAGCCGAGCACGCCGGAACCACCTGCTCGACTCGCCAGAACCACCTGCCGATCACGCAAAAATCACCTGCCGGCTACGCCACAACCAGTTGGTGAACACTTTGGAATCACCTGCCAGGCTTGCTGGAACCACCTGCCAGTCATGCCAAAATCACCTGCCAACTACGCCAGAACCGCTTGGCGGACACTGCGGAAACACCTGTCGGGCCGGCTGGAACCACATCTCAGACGTGCCAGAAACGTGTTCATGAGATGCTGGAACCACACCCCGAACAGACGGATACCACCGGCCAGAACCGCCTGAACCACCTGCCGAGCACGCCGGAACCACCTGCTCGACTCACCGGTACCACCTCCCTGACACGCCAAAATCACCTGCTGGGTATGCCAGAACCACTTGGCGGACACTCCGGAATCATCTGCCGGACATGCCGGAACCAGCTCCCAGACACACCAGAACCAAGTGCCGGAGACGCCGGAAGCACCTGCCGAGCATGCCGGAGCCACCTGCTGGACTCGCCAGAAACACCTGCCGGACACGCCAAAATCACCTGCCGGGTATGCCAGAACCACCTGGCGGACACTACGGAATCACCTGCCGCGCATGCCGGAAGCACGTGCCAGATACGCCGGAAACACCTACCGGACAGACCGGAACCACCTGCCAAGAACACCGGAGCCACCTGTTCGACTCGCTGGAACCACCTGCCGGACAGGCCAATATCAACTGCTGGCTATGCCAGAACCACCTGGGGGACAGTCCGGGATCACCTGCCAGCCATGGCAGAACCACCTCTCAGACGTACCTGAACCACCTGCCGGAGAAGCTGGAAACACGTCCTGGACAGACTGGAACCACGTGACGGCCATGCCTGAACCACCTGCCGAGCACGGCGGAACCACCTGCCAGACACACCAAAATCACCTGCGGGCTACGCCAGAACCACTTGGACGACTCTCCGAAATGACCTGCCGGGCATGTTGGAACCACCTCTCAGACGTGCCAGAAGCACGTGGCGGACAGTCCGGAATCACCTGTTGGGCATACGCAACCACCTCTGACACGTACCAGAACCACGTGCCGTGCACGCCGGAACCACCTACCGGACAGACCGGAATCAACTTTTGGGCATGCCGGAACCACCAGTCAGATGTGCCAGAAACACGTGCCGGAGACGCCGGAAGCACCTGCCGAGCACGTCGAAACCACCTGCTCAACTCGCCTGAACCACCTGCCGGACACGCCAAAATCACCTGCCCGCTACACCAGCACCACTTCGGGGACAAGCCGGAATCACGTGAGGGGCATGCCGGCACAGCCTCTCAGACTGAACCTCGTGCCGGACACCACAGAACCACCTGCCGGACAGACCGGAACCACCTGCCGGACACGCCGGAACCACCGGCTCGACCCGCCGGAACGACCGCTGGACATGCAAACTCACCTGCCGGCTACGCCGGAAACACTTGGCGAACACTCCGGAATCACCTGCCGGGCATGCCGGAACCACCTCTCAGATATGCCAGAACCACGTGCCAATGACCCCGGAAGCACCTGCCGAGCACGCCGGAACCACCTGCTCGACTCGCCAGAACCACCTGCCGGACACGCAAAAATCACCTGCCGGCTAGGCCACAACCAGTTGGGGAACACTTCGGAATCACCTGCCGGGCTTGCTGGAACCACCTGCCGGTCATGCCAAAATCACCTGCCAACTACGCCAGTACCACTTGGCGGACACTGTGGAAACACCTGTCGGGCCGGCCGGAACCACATCTCAGACGTGCCAGAACCATGTGCATGAGATGCTGGAACCACACCCCGAACAGACGGAAAACACCTGCCAGACCCGTCTGAACAACCTGCCGAGCACGCCGGAGCCACCTGCTCGACTCGCCGGAACCACCTACCTGACATGCCCAAATCACCAGCCGGGTATGCCAGAACCACTTGGCGGACACTCCGGAATCATCTGCTGGACATGCCGGAACCAGCTCTCAGACACACCAGAACCACGTGCCGGAGACGCCGGAAGCACCTGCCGAGCATGCCGGAGCCACCTGCTCGACTCGCCAGAAACACCTGCCGGACACGCCAAAATCACCTGCCGGGTACGCCAGAACCACCTGGCGGACACTCCGAAATCACCTGTCGCGCATGCCGGAACCACCTCTCAGACGTGCCGGAAGCACGTGCCGGACACGCCGGAATCACCTACCGGACAGACCGGAACCACCTGCCGAGCACGCCGGAGCCACCTTTTCGACTCGCTGGAACCACCTACCGGACAGGCCAATATCAACTGCTGGCTATGCCAGAACCACCTGGGGGACGGTCCGGAATCACCTGCCAGCCATGGCGGAACCACCTCTCAGACGTACCAGAACCACCTGCCGGAGAAGCTGGAAACACGTCCTGGACAGTCTGGAACCACCTGCCGGCCAAGCCTGAACCACCTGCCAAGCACAACGGAACAACCTGCCAGACACGCCAAAATCACCTGCGTGTTATGCCAGAACCACTTGGAGGACTCTCTGGGATGACCTGCCGGGCATGCCGGAACCACCTCTCACACGTGCCAGAACCATGTGGCGGACAGTCCGGAATCACCTGTTGGGCATGCGCAACCACCTCTGAGACGTACCAGAACCACATGCCGTGCAGGCTGGAACCACCTACCGGACAGACCGGAATCACCTTTCGGGCATGCCGGAACCACCTGTCAGATGTGCCAGAAACACGTGCCAGAGACGCCGGAAGCACCTGCCAAGCACGTTGGAACCACCTGCTCAACTCGCCTGAACCACCTGCCGGACATGCCAAAATCACCTGCCGACTATGCCAGAACCACTTGGCGAACACTCCGGAATCACTTGCCGGGCATGCAGGAACCACCTCTCAGACATGCCAGAACCCCGTGCCAATGACCCCGGAAGCACCAGCCGAGCACGCCGGAACCACCTGCTCGACTCGCCAGAACCACCTGCCGATCACGCAAAAATCACCTGCCGGCTACGCCACAACCAGTTGGTGAACACTTTGGAATCACCTGCCAGGCTTGCTGGAACCACCTGCCAGTCATGCCAAAATCACCTGCCAACTACGCCAGAACCGCTTGGCGGACACTGCGGAAACACCTGTCGGGCCGGCTGGAACCACATCTCAGACGTGCCAGAAACGTGTTCATGAGATGCTGGAACCACACCCCAAACAGACGGATACCACCGGCCAGAACCGCCTGAACCACCTGCCGAGCACGCCGGAACCACCTGCTCGACTCACCGGTACCACCTCCCTGACACGCCAAAATCACCTGCTGGGTATGCCAGAACCACTTGGAGGACACTCCGGAATCATCTGCCGGACATGCCGGAACCAGCTCCCAGACACACCAGAACCAAGTGCCGGAGACGCCGGAAGCACCTGCCGAGCATGCCGGAGCCACCTGCTCGACTCGCCAGAAACACCTGCCGGACACGCCAAAATCACCTGCCGGGTATGCCAGAACCACCTGGCGGACACTACGGAATCACCTGCCGCGCATGCCGGAAGCACGTGCCAGACACGCCGGAAACACCTACCGGACAGACCGGAACCACCTGCCAAGAACACCAGAGCCACCTGTTCGACTCGCTGGAACCACCTGCCGGACAGGCCCATATCAACTGCTGGCTATGCCAGAACCACCTGGGGGACAGTCCGGGATCACCTGCCAGCCATGGCAGAACCACCTCTCAGACGTACCTGAACCACCTGCCGGAGAAGCTGGAAACACGTCCTGGACAGACTGGAACCACGTGACGGCCATGCCTGAACCACCTGCCGAGCACGGCGGAACCACCTGCCAGACCCACCAAAATCACCTGCGGGCTACGCCAGAACCACTTGGACGACTCTCCGAAATGACCTGCCGGGCATGTTGGAACCACCTCTCAGACGTGCCAGAAGCACGTGGCGGACAGTCCGGAATCACCTGTTGGGCATACGCAACCACCTCTGACACGTACCAGAACCACGTGCCGTGCACGCCGGAACCACCTACCGGACAGACCGGAATCAACTTTTGGGCATGCCGGAACCACCAGTCAGATGTGCCAGAAACACGTGCCGGAGACGCCGGAAGCACCTGCCGAGCACGTCGCAACCACCTGCTCAACTTGCCTGAACCACCTGCCGGACACGCCAAAATCACCTGCCCGCTACACCAGCACCACTTCGGGGACAAGCCGGAATCACGTGAGGGGCATGCCGGCACAGCCTCTCAGACTGAACCTCGTGCCGGACACCACAGAACCACCTGCCGGACAGACCGGAACCACCTGCCGGACATGCTGGAACCACCGGCTCGACCCGCCGGAACGACCGCTGGACATGCAAACTCACCTGCCGGCTACGCCGGAAACACTTTGCGAACACTCCGGAATCACCTGCCGGGCATGCCGGAACCACCTCTCAGACGTGCCAGAACCATGTGGCGGACAGTCCGGAATCACCTGTTGGGCATGCGCAACCACCTCTGAGACGTACCATAACCACATGCCGTGCAGGCTGGAACCACCTACCGGACAGACCGGAATCACCTTTCGGGCATGCCGGAACCACCAGTCAGATGTGCCAGAAACACGTGCCGGAGACGCCGGAAGCACCTGCCAAGCACGTTGGAACCACCTGCTCAACTCGCCTGAACCACCTGCCGGACATGCCAAAATCACCTGCCGACTATGCCAGAACCACTTGGCGAACACTCCGGAATCACTTGCCGGGCATGCAGGAACCACCTCTCAGACATGCCAGAACCCCGTGCCAATGACCCCGGAAGCACCAGCCGAGCACGCCGGAACCACCTGCTCGACTCGCCAGAACCCCCTCCGATCACGCAAAAATCACCTGCCGGCTACGCCACAACCAGTTGGTGAACACTTTGGAATCACCTGCCAGGCTTGCTGGAACCACCTGCCAGTCATGCCAAAATCACCTGCCAACTACGCCAGAACCGCTTGGCGGACACTGCGGAAACACCTGTCGGGCCGGCTGGAACCACATCTCAGACGTGCCAGAAACGTGTTCATGAGATGCGGGAACCACACCCCGAACAGACGGATACCACCTGCCAGAACCGCCTGAACCACCTGCTGAGCACGCCGGAACCACCTGCTCGACTCACCGGTACCACCTCCCTGACACGCCAAAATCACCTGCTGGGTATGCCAGAACCACTTGGCGGACACTCCGGAATCATCTGCCGGACATGCCGGAACCAGCTCTCAGACACACCAGAACCAAGTGCCGGAGACGCCGGAAGCACCTGCCGAGCATGCCGGAGCCACCTGCTCGACTCGCCAGAAACACCTGCCGGACACGCCAAAATCACCTGCCGGGTACGCCAGAACCACCTGGCGGACACTCCGAAATCACCTGCCGCGCATGCCGGAAGCACGTGCCAGACACGCCGGAAACACCTACCGGACAGACCGGAACCACCTGCCAAGAACGCCGGAGCCACCTGTTCGACTCGCTGGAACCACCTGCCGGACAGGCCAATATCAACTGCTGGCTATGCCAGAACCATCTGGGGTACGGTCCGGGATCACCTGCCAGCCATGGCGGAACCACCTCTCAGACGTACCTGAACCACCTGCCGGAGAAGCTGGAAACACGTCCTGGACAGCCTGGAACCACGTGACGGCCATGCCTGAACCACCTGCCGAGCACGGCGGAACCACCTGCCAGACACACCAAAATCACCTGCGGGCTACGCCAGAACCACTTGGACGACTCTCCGAAATGACCTGCCGGGCATGTTGGAACCACCTCTCAGACGTGCCAGAAGCACGTGGCGGACAGTCCGGAATCACCTGTTGGGCATACGCAACCACCTCTGACACGTACCAGAACCACGTGCCGTGCACGCCGGAACCACCTACCGGACAGACCGGAATCAACTTTTGGGCATGCCAGAACCACAAGTCAGATGTGCCAGAAACACGTGCCGGAGACGCCGGAAGCACCTGCCGAGCACGTCGCAACCACCTGCTCAACTCGCCTGAACCACCTGCCGGACACGCCAAAATCACCTGCCCGCTACACCAGCACCACTTCGGGGACAAGCCGGAATCACGTGAGGGGCATGCCGGCACAGCCTCTCAGACTGAACCTCGTGCCGGACACCACAGAACCACCTGCCGGACAGACCGGAACCACCTGCCGGACACGCCGGAACCACCGGCTCGACCCGCCGGAACGACCGCTGGACATGCAAACTCACCTGCCGGCTACGCCGGAAACACTTGGCGAACACTCCGGAATCACCTGCCGGGCATGCCGGAACCACCTCTCAGATATGCCAGAACCACGTGCCAATGACCCCGGAAGCACCTGCCGAGCACGCCGGAACCACCTGCTCGACTCGCCAGAACCACCTGCCGGACACGCAAAAATCACCTGCCGGCTAGGCCACAACCAGTTGGGGAACACTTCGGAATCACCTGCCGGGCTTGCTGGAACCACCTGCCGGTCATGCCAAAATCACCTGCCAACTACGCCAGTACCACTTGGCGGACACTGTGGAAACACCTGTCGGGCCGGCCGGAACCACATCTCAGACGTGCCAGAACCATGTGCATGAGATGCTGGAACTACACCCCGAACAGACGGAAAACACCTGCCAGACCCGTCTGAACAACCTGCCGAGCACGCCGGAGCCACCTGCTCGACTCGCCGGAACCACCTACCTGACATGCCCAAATCACCAGCCGGGTATGCCAGAACCACTTGGCGGACACTCCGGAATCATCTGCTGGACATGCCGGAACCAGCTCTCAGACACACCAGAACCACGTGCCGGAGACGCCGGAAGCACCTGCCGAGCATGCCGGAGCCACCTGCTCGACTCGCCAGAAACACCTGCCGCACACGCCAAAATCACCTGCCGGGTACGCCAGAACCACCTGGCGGACACTCCGAAATCACCTGTCGCGCATGCCGGAACCACCTCTCAGACGTGCCGGAAGCACGTGCCGGACATGCCGGAATCACCTACCGGACAGACCGGAACCACCTGCCGAGCACGCCGGAGCCACCTGTTCGACTCGCTGGAACCACCTGCCGGACAGGCCAATATCAACTGCTGGCTATGCCAGAACCACCTGGGGACGGTCCGGAATCACCTGCCAGCCATGGCGGAACCACCTCTCAGACGTACCAGAACCACCTGCCGGAGAAGCTGGAAACACGTCCTGGACAGTCTGGAACCACCTGCCGGCCAAGCCTGAACCACCTGCCAAGCACAACGGAACAACCTGCCAGACACGCCAAAATCACCTGCGTGTTATGCCAGAACCACTTGGAGGACTCTCTGGGATGACCTGCCGGGCATGCCGGAACCACCTCTCAGACGTGCCAGAACCATGTGGCGGACAGTCCGGAATCACCTGTTGGGCATGCGCAACCACCTCTGAGACGTACCAGAACCACATGCCGTGCAGGCTGGAACCACCTACCGGACAGACCGGAATCACCTTTCGGGCATGCCGGAACCACCTGTCAGATGTGCCAGAAACACGTGCCGGAGACGCCGGAAGCACCTGCCAAGCACGTTGGAACCACCTGCTCAACTCGCCTGAACCACCTGCCGGACATGCCAAAATCACCTGCCGACTATGCCAGAACCACTTGGCGAACACTCCGGAATCACTTGCCGGGCATGCAGGAACCACCTCTCAGACATGCCAGAACCCCGTGCCAATGACCCCGGAAGCACCAGCCGAGCACGCCGGAACCACCTGCTCGACTCGCCAGAACCACCTGCCGATCACGCAAAAATCACCTGCCGGCTACGCCACAACCAGTTGGTGAACACTTTGGAATCACCTGCCAGGCTTGCTGGAACCACCTGCCAGTCATGCCAAAATCACCTGCCAACTACGCCAGAACCACTTGGCGGACACTGCGGAAACACCTGTCGGGCCGGCTGGAACCACATCTCAGACGTGCCAGAAACGTGTTCATGAGATGCTGGAACCACACCCCGAACAGACGGATACCACCTGCCAGAACCGCCTGAACCACCTGCAGAGCACGCCGGAACCACCTGCTCGACTCACCGGTACCACCTCCCTGACTCGCCAAAATCACCTGCTGGGTATGCCAGAACCACTTGGAGGACACTCCGGAATCATCTGCCGGACATGCCGGAACCAGCTCCCAGACACACCAGAACCAAGTGCCGGAGACGCCGGAAGCACCTGCCGAGCATGCCGGAGCCACCTGCTCGACTCGCCAGAAACACCTGCCGGACACGCCAAAATCACCTGCCGGGTATGCCAGAACCACCTGGCGGACACTACGGAATCACCTGCCGCGCATGCCGGAAGCACGTGCCGGACACGCCGCAAACACCTACCGGACAGACCGGAACCACCTGCCAAGAACACCGGAGCCACCTGTTCGACTCGCTGGAACCACCTGCCGGACAGGCCAATATCAACTGCTGGCTATGCCAGAACCACCTGGGGGACAGTCCGGGATCACCTGCCAGCCATGGCAGAACCACCTCTCAGACGTACCTGAACCACCTGCCGGAGAAGCTGGAAACACGTCCTGGACAGACTGGAACCACGTGACGGCCATGCCTGAACCACCTGCCGAGCACGGCGGAACCACCTGCCAGACCCACCAAAATCACCTGCGGGCTACGCCAGAACCACTTGGACGACTCTCCGAAATGACCTGCCGGGCATGTTGGAACCACCTCTCAGACGTGCCAGAAGCACGTGGCGGACAGTCCGGAATCACCTGTTGGGCATACGCAACCACCTCTGACACGTACCAGAACCACGTGCCGTGCACGCCGGAACCACCTACCGGACAGACCGGAATCAACTTTTGGGCATGCCGGAACCACCAGTCAGATGTGCCAGAAACACGTGCCGGAGACGCCGGAAGCACCTGACGAGCACGTCGCAACCACCTGCTCAACTCGCCTGAACCACCTGCCGGACACGCCAAAATCACCTGCCCGCCACACCAGCACCACTTCGGGGACAAGCCGGAATCACGTGAGGGGCATGCCGGCACAGCCTCTCAGACTGAACCTCGTGCCGGACACCACAGAACCACCTGCCGGACAGACCGGAACCACCTGCCGGACACGCCGGAACCACCGGCTCGACCCGCCGGAACGACCGCTGGACATGCAAACTCACCTGCCGGCTACGCCGGAAACACTTGGCGAACACTCCGGAATCACTTGCCGGGCATGCCGGAACCACCTCTCAGACATGCCAGAACCACGTGCCAATGACCCCGGAAGCACCTGCCGAGCACGCCGGAACCACCTGCTCGACTCGCCAGAACCACCTGCCGGACACGCAAAAATCACCTGCCGGCTAGGCCACAACCAGTTGGGGAACACTTCGGAATCACCTGCCGGGCTTGCTGGAACCACCTGCCGGTCATGCCAAAATCACCTGCCAACTACGCCAGTACCACTTGGCGGACACTGTGGAAACACCTGTCGGGCCGGCCGGAACCACATCTCAGACGTGCCAGAACCATGTGCATGAGATGCTGGAACCACACCCTGAACAGACGGAAAACACCTGCCAGACCCGTCTGAACAACCTGCCGAGCACGCCGGAGCCACCTGCTCGACTCGCCGGAACCACCTACCTGACATGCCCAAATCACCAGCCGGGTATGCCAGAACCACTTGGCGGACACTCCGGAATCATCTGCTGGACATGCCGGAACCAGCTCTCAGACACACCAGAACCACGTGCCGGAGACGCCGGAAGCACCTGCCGAGCATGCCGGAGCCACCTGCTCGACTCGCCAGAAACACCTGCCGCACACGCCAAAATCACCTGCCGGGTACGCCAGAACCACCTGGCGGACACTCCGAAATCACCTGTCGCGCATGCCGGAACCACCTCTCAGACGTGCCGGAAGCACGTGCCGGACACGCCGGAATCACCTACCGGACAGACCGGAACCACCTGCCGAGCACGCCGGAGCCACCTTTTCGACTCGCTGGAACCACCTACCGGACAGGCCAATATCAACTGCTGGCTATGCCAGAACCACCTGGGGGACGGTCCGGAATCACCTGCCAGCCATGGCGGAACCACCTCTCAGACGTACCAGAACCACCTGCCGGAGAAGCTGGAAACACGTCCTGGACAGTCTGGAACCACCTGCCGGCCAAGCCTGAACCACCTGCCAAGCACAACGGAACAACCTGCCAGACACGCCAAAATCACCTGCGTGTTATGCCAGAACCACTTGGAGGACTCTCTGGGATGACCTGCCGGGCATGCCGGAACCACCTCTCACACGTGCCAGAACCATGTGGCGGACAGTCCGGAATCACCTGTTGGGCATGCGCAACCACCTCTGAGACGTACCAGAACCACATGCCGTGCAGGCTGGAACCACCTACCGGACAGACCGGAATCACCTTTCGGGCATGCCGGAACCACCTGTCAGATGTGCCAGAAACACGTGCCAGAGACGCCGGAAGCACCTGCCAAGCACGTTGGAACCACCTGCTCAACTCGCCTGAACCACCTGCCGGACATGCCAAAATCACCTGCCGACTATGCCAGAACCACTTGGCGAACACTCCGGAATCACTTGCCGGGCATGCAGGAACCACCTCTCAGACATGCCAGAACCCCGTGCCAATGACCCCGGAAGCACCAGCCGAGCACGCCGGAACCACCTGCTCGACTCGCCAGAACCACCTGCCGATCACGCAAAAATCACCTGCCGGCTACGCCACAACCAGTTGGTGAACACTTTGGAATCACCTGCCAGGCTTGCTGGAACCACCTGCCAGTCATGCCAAAATCACCTGCCAACTACGCCAGAACCGCATGGCGGACACTGCGGAAACACCTGTCGGGCCGGCTGGAACCACATCTCAGACGTGCCAGAAACGTGTTCATGAGATGCTGGAACCACACCCCAAACAGACGGATACCACCGGCCAGAACCGCCTGAACCACCTGCCGAGCACGCCGGAACCACCTGCTCGACTCACCGGTACCACCTCCCTGACACGCCAAAATCACCTGCTGGGTATGCCAGAACCACTTGGCGGACACTCCGGAATCATCTGCCGGACATGCCGGAACCAGCTCCCAGACACACCAGAACCAAGTGCCGGAGACGCCGGAAGCACCTGCCGAGCATGCCGGAGCCACCTGCTCGACTCGCCAGAAACACCTGCCGGACACGCCAAAATCACCTGCCGGGTATGCCAGAACCACCTGGCGGACACTACGGAATCACCTGCCGCGCATGCCGGAAGCACGTGCCAGACACGCCGGAAACACCTACCGGACAGACCGGAACCACCTGCCAAGAACACCAGAGCCACCTGTTCGACTCGCTGGAACCACCTGCCGGACAGGCCCATATCAACTGCTGGCTATGCCAGAACCACCTGGGGGACAGTCCGGGATCACCTGCCAGCCATGGCAGAACCACCTCTCAGACGTACCTGAACCACCTGCCGGAGAAGCTGGAAACACGTCCTGGACAGACTGGAACCACGTGACGGCCATGCCTGAACCACCTGCCGAGCACGGCGGAACCACCTGCCAGACCCACCAAAATCACCTGCGGGCTACGCCAGAACCACTTGGACGACTCTCCGAAATGACCTGCCGGGCATGTTGGAACCACCTCTCAGACGTGCCAGAAGCACGTGGCGGACAGTCCGGAATCACCTGTTGGGCATACGCAACCACCTCTGACACGTACCAGAACCACGTGCCGTGCACGCCGGAACCACCTACCGGACAGACCGGAATCAACTTTTGGGCATGCCGGAACCACCAGTCAGATGTGCCAGAAACACGTGCCGGAGACGCCGGAAGCACCTGCCGAGCACGTCGCAACCACCTGCTCAACTTGCCTGAACCACCTGCCGGACACGCCAAAATCACCTGCCCGCTACACCAGCACCACTTCGGGGACAAGCCGGAATCACGTGAGGGGCATGCCGGCACAGCCTCTCAGACTGAACCTCGTGCCGGACACCACAGAACCACCTGCCGGACAGACCGGAACCACCTGCCGGACATGCTGGAACCACCGGCTCGACCCGCCGGAACGACCGCTGGACATGCAAACTCACCTGCCGGC
The DNA here is from genome assembly GCF_041296265.1 of Equus caballus. NCBI lineage: Eukaryota > Metazoa > Chordata > Mammalia > Perissodactyla > Equidae > Equus > Equus caballus. The sequence goes on along the minus strand of NC_091700.1, from coordinate 7,634,046 downwards.
TACGCCGGAAACACTTTGCGAACACTCCGGAATCACCTGCCGGGCATGCCGGAACCACCTCTCAGACGTGCCAGAACCATGTGGCGGACAGTCCGGAATCACCTGTTGGGCATGCGCAACCACCTCTGAGACGTACCATAACCACATGCCGTGCAGGCTGGAACCACCTACCGGACAGACCGGAATCACCTTTCGGGCATGCCGGAACCACCAGTCAGATGTGCCAGAAACACGTGCCGGAGACGCCGGAAGCACCTGCCAAGCACGTTGGAACCACCTGCTCAACTCGCCTGAACCACCTGCCGGACATGCCAAAATCACCTGCCGACTATGCCAGAACCACTTGGCGAACACTCCGGAATCACTTGCCGGGCATGCAGGAACCACCTCTCAGACATGCCAGAACCCCGTGCCAATGACCCCGGAAGCACCAGCCGAGCACGCCGGAACCACCTGCTCGACTCGCCAGAACCCCCTCCGATCACGCAAAAATCACCTGCCGGCTACGCCACAACCAGTTGGTGAACACTTTGGAATCACCTGCCAGGCTTGCTGGAACCACCTGCCAGTCATGCCAAAATCACCTGCCAACTACGCCAGAACCGCTTGGCGGACACTGCGGAAACACCTGTCGGGCCGGCTGGAACCACATCTCAGACGTGCCAGAAACGTGTTCATGAGATGCGGGAACCACACCCCGAACAGACGGATACCACCTGCCAGAACCGCCTGAACCACCTGCTGAGCACGCCGGAACCACCTGCTCGACTCACCGGTACCACCTCCCTGACACGCCAAAATCACCTGCTGGGTATGCCAGAACCACTTGGCGGACACTCCGGAATCATCTGCCGGACATGCCGGAACCAGCTCTCAGACACACCAGAACCAAGTGCCGGAGACGCCGGAAGCACCTGCCGAGCATGCCGGAGCCACCTGCTCGACTCGCCAGAAACACCTGCCGGACACGCCAAAATCACCTGCCGGGTACGCCAGAACCACCTGGCGGACACTCCGAAATCACCTGCCGCGCATGCCGGAAGCACGTGCCAGACACGCCGGAAACACCTACCGGACAGACCGGAACCACCTGCCAAGAACGCCGGAGCCACCTGTTCGACTCGCTGGAACCACCTGCCGGACAGGCCAATATCAACTGCTGGCTATGCCAGAACCATCTGGGGGACGGTCCGGAATCACCTGCCAGCCATGGCGGAACCACCTCTCAGACGTACCTGAACCACCTGCCGGAGAAGCTGGAAACACGTCCTGGACAGCCTGGAACCACGTGACGGCCATGCCTGAACCACCTGCCGAGCACGGCGGAACCACCTGCCAGACACACCAAAATCACCTGCGGGCTACGCCAGAACCACTTGGACGACTCTCCGAAATGACCTGCCGGGCATGTTGGAACCACCTCTCAGACGTGCCAGAAGCACGTGGCGGACAGTCCGGAATCACCTGTTGGGCATACGCAACCACCTCTGACACGTACCAGAACCACGTGCCGTGCACGCCGGAACCACCTACCGGACAGACCGGAATCAACTTTTGGGCATGCCAGAACCACAAGTCAGATGTGCCAGAAACACGTGCCGGAGACGCCGGAAGCACCTGCCGAGCACGTCGCAACCACCTGCTCAACTCGCCTGAACCACCTGCCGGACACGCCAAAATCACCTGCCCGCTACACCAGCACCACTTCGGGGACAAGCCGGAATCACGTGAGGGGCATGCCGGCACAGCCTCTCAGACTGAACCTCGTGCCGGACACCACAGAACCACCTGCCGGACAGACCGGAACCACCTGCCGGACACGCCGGAACCACCGGCTCGACCCGCCGGAACGACCGCTGGACATGCAAACTCACCTGCCGGCTACGCCGGAAACACTTGGCGAACACTCCGGAATCACCTGCCGGGCATGCCGGAACCACCTCTCAGATATGCCAGAACCACGTGCCAATGACCCCGGAAGCACCTGCCGAGCACGCCGGAACCACCTGCTCGACTCGCCAGAACCACCTGCCGGACACGCAAAAATCACCTGCCGGCTAGGCCACAACCAGTTGGGGAACACTTCGGAATCACCTGCCGGGCTTGCTGGAACCACCTGCCGGTCATGCCAAAATCACCTGCCAACTACGCCAGTACCACTTGGCGGACACTGTGGAAACACCTGTCGGGCCGGCCGGAACCACATCTCAGACGTGCCAGAACCATGTGCATGAGATGCTGGAACCACACCCCGAACAGACGGAAAACACCTGCCAGACCCGTCTGAACAACCTGCCGAGCACGCCGGAGCCACCTGCTCGACTCGCCGGAACCACCTAACTGACATGCCCAAATCACCAGCCGGGTATGCCAGAACCACTTGGCGGACACTCCGGAATCATCTGCCGGACATGCCGGAACCAGCTCTCAGACACACCAGAACCACGTGCCGGAGACGCCGGAAGCACCTGCCGAGCATGCCGGAGCCACCTGCTCGACTCGCCAGAAACACCTGCCGCACACGCCAAAATCACCTGCCGGGTACGCCAGAACCACCTGGCGGACACTCCGAAATCACCTGTCGCGCATGCCGGAACCACCTCTCAGACGTGCCGGAAGCACGTGCCGGACATGCCGGAATCACCTACCGGACAGACCGGAACCACCTGCCGAGCACGCCGGAGCCACCTGTTCGACTCGCTGGAACCACCTGCCGGACAGGCCAATATCAACTGCTGGCTATGCCAGAACCACCTGGGGACGGTCCGGAATCACCTGCCAGCCATGGCGGAACCACCTCTCAGACGTACCAGAACCACCTGCCGGAGAAGCTGGAAACACGTCCTGGACAGTCTGGAACCACCTGCCGGCCAAGCCTGAACCACCTGCCAAGCACAACGGAACAACCTGCCAGACACGCCAAAATCACCTGCGTGTTATGCCAGAACCACTTGGAGGACTCTCTGGGATGACCTGCCGGGCAGGCCGGAACCACCTCTCAGACGTGCCAGAACCATGTGGCGGACAGTCCGGAATCACCTGTTGGGCATGCGCAACCACCTCTGAGACGTACCAGAACCACATGCCGTGCAGGCTGGAACCACCTACCGGACAGACCGGAATCACCTTTCGGGCATGCCGGAACCACCTGTCAGATGTGCCAGAAACACGTGCCGGAGACGCCGGAAGCACCTGCCAAGCACGTTGGAACCACCTGCTCAACTCGCCTGAACCACCTGCCGGACATGCCAAAATCACCTGCCGACTATGCCAGAACCACTTGGCGAACACTCCGGAATCACTTGCCGGGCATGCAGGAACCACCTCTCAGACATGCCAGAACCCCGTGCCAATGACCCCGGAAGCACCAGCCGAGCACGCCGGAACCACCTGCTCGACTCGCCAGAACCACCTGCCGATCACGCAAAAATCACCTGCCGGCTACGCCACAACCAGTTGGTGAACACTTTGGAATCACCTGCCAGGCTTGCTGGAACCACCTGCCAGTCATGCCAAAATCACCTGCCAACTACGCCAGAACCACTTGGCGGACACTGCGGAAACACCTGTCGGGCCGGCTGGAACCACATCTCAGACGTGCCAGAAACGTGTTCATGAGATGCTGGAACCACACCCCGAACAGACGGATACCACCTGCCAGAACCGCCTGAACCACCTGCAGAGCACGCCGGAACCACCTGCTCGACTCACCGGTACCACCTCCCTGACACGCCAAAATCACCTGCTGGGTATGCCAGAACCACTTGGAGGACACTCCGGAATCATCTGCCGGACATGCCGGAACCAGCTCCCAGACACACCAGAACCAAGTGCCGGAGACGCCGGAAGCACCTGCCGAGCATGCCGGAGCCACCTGCTCGACTCGCCAGAAACACCTGCCGGACACGCCAAAATCACCTGCCGGGTATGCCAGAACCACCTGGCGGACACTACGGAATCACCTGCCGCGCATGCCGGAAGCACGTGCCGGACACGCCGCAAACACCTACCGGACAGACCGGAACCACCTGCCAAGAACACCGGAGCCACCTGTTCGACTCGCTGGAACCACCTGCCGGACAGGCCAATATCAACTGCTGGCTATGCCAGAACCACCTGGGGGACAGTCCGGGATCACCTGCCAGCCATGGCAGAACCACCTCTCAGACGTACCTGAACCACCTGCCGGAGAAGCTGGAAACACGTCCTGGACAGACTGGAACCACGTGACGGCCATGCCTGAACCACCTGCCGAGCACGGCGGAACCACCTGCCAGACACACCAAAATCACCTGCGGGCTACGCCAGAACCACTTGGACGACTCTCCGAAATGACCTGCCGGGCATGTTGGAACCACCTCTCAGACGTGCCAGAAGCACGTGGCGGACAGTCCGGAATCACCTGTTGGGCATACGCAACCACCTCTGACACGTACCAGAACCACGTGCCGTGCACGCCGGAACCACCTACCGGACAGACCGGAATCAACTTTTGGGCATGCCGGAACCACAAGTCAGATGTGCCAGAAACACGTGCCGGAGACGCCGGAAGCACCTGCCGAGCACGTCGCAACCACCTGCTCAACTCGCCTGAACCACCTGCCGGACACGCCAAAATCACCTGCCCGCTACACCAGCACCACTTCGGGGACAAGCCGGAATCACGTGAGGGGCATGCCGGCACAGCCTCTCAGACTGAACCTCGTGCCGGACACCACAGAACCACCTGCCGGACAGACCGGAACCACCTGCCGGACACGCCGGAACCACCGGCTCGACCCGCCGGAACGACCGCTGGACATGCAAACTCACCTGCCGGCTACGCCGGAAACACTTGGCGAACACTCCGGAATCACCTTCCGGGCGTGCCGGAACCACCTCTCAGATATGCCAGAACCACGTGCCAATGACCCCGGAAGCACCTGCCGAGCACGCCGGAACCACCTGCTCGACTCGCCAGAACCACCTGCCGGACACGCAAAAATCACCTGCCGGCTAGGCCACAACCAGTTGGGGAACACTTCGGAATCACCTGCCGGGCTTGCTGGAACCACCTGCCGGTCATGCCAAAATCACCTGCCAACTACGCCAGTACCACTTGGCGGACACTGTGGAAACACCTGTCGGGCCGGCCGGAACCACATCTCAGACGTGCCAGAACCATGTGCATGAGATGCTGGAACCACACCCCGAACAGACGGAAAACACCTGCCAGACCCGTCTGAACAACCTGCCGAGCACGCCGGAGCCACCTGCTCGACTCGCCGGAACCACCTACCTGACATGCCCAAATCACCAGCCGGGTATGCCAGAACCACTTGGCGGACACTCCGGAATCATCTGCTGGACATGCCGGAACCAGCTCTCAGACACACCAGAACCACGTGCCGGAGACGCCGGAAGCACCTGCCGAGCATGCCGGAGCCACCTGCTCGACTCGCCAGAAACACCTGCCGCACACGCCAAAATCACCTGCCGGGTACGCCAGAACCACCTGGCGGACACTCCGAAATCACCTGTCGCGCATGCCGGAACCACCTCTCAGACGTGCCGGAAGCACGTGCCGGACATGCCGGAATCACCTACCGGACAGACCGGAACCACCTGCCGAGCACGCCGGAGCCACCTGTTCGACTCGCTGGAACCACCTGCCGGACAGGCCAATATCAACTGCTGGCTATGCCAGAACCACCTGGGGACGGTCCGGAATCACCTGCCAGCCATGGCGGAACCACCTCTCAGACGTACCAGAACCACCTGCCGGAGAAGCTGGAAACACGTCCTGGACAGTCTGGAACCACCTGCCGGCCAAGCCTGAACCACCTGCCAAGCACAACGGAACAACCTGCCAGACACGCTAAAATCACCTGCGTGTTATGCCAGAACCACTTGGAGGACTCTCTGGGATGACCTGCCGGGCATGCCGGAACCACCTCTCAGACGTGCCAGAACCATGTGGCGGACAGTCCGGAATCACCTGTTGGGCATGCGCAACCACCTCTGAGACGTACCAGAACCACATGCCGTGCAGGCTGGAACCACCTACCGGACAGACCGGAATCACCTTTCGGGCATGCCGGAACCACCTGTCAGATGTGCCAGAAACACGTGCCGGAGACGCCGGAAGCACCTGCCAAGCACGTTGGAACCACCTGCTCAACTCGCCTGAACCACCTGCCGGACATGCCAAAATCACCTGCCGACTATGCCAGAACCACTTGGCGAACACTCCGGAATCACTTGCCGGGCATGCAGGAACCACCTCTCAGACATGCCAGAACCCCGTGCCAATGACCCCGGAAGCACCAGCCGAGCACGCCGGAACCACCTGCTCGACTCGCCAGAACCACCTGCCGATCACGCAAAAATCACCTGCCGGCTACGCCACAACCAGTTGGTGAACACTTTGGAATCACCTGCCAGGCTTGCTGGAACCACCTGCCAGTCATGCCAAAATCACCTGCCAACTACGCCAGAACCGCTTGGCGGACACTGCGGAAACACCTGTCGGGCCGGCTGGAACCACATCTCAGACGTGCCAGAAACGTGTTCATGAGATGCTGGAACCACACCCCGAACAGATGGATACCACCTGCCAGAACCGCCTGAACCACCTGCCGAGCACGCCGGAACCACCTGCTCGACTCACCGGTACCACCTCCCTGACACGCCAAAATCACCTGCTGGGTATGCCAGAACCACTTGGAGGACACTCCGGAATCATCTGCCGGACATGCCGGAACCAGCTCCCAGACACACCAGAACCAAGTGCCGGAGACGCCGGAAGCACCTGCCGAGCATGCCGGAGCCACCTGCTCGACTCGCCAGAAACACCTGCCGGACACGCCAAAATCACCTGCCGGGTATGCCAGAACCACCTGGCGGACACTACGGAATCACCTGCCGCGCATGCCGGAAGCACGTGCCGGACACGCCGCAAACACCTACCGGACAGACCGGAACCACCTGCCAAGAACACCGGAGCCACCTGTTCGACTCGCTGGAACCACCTGCCGGACAGGCCCATATCAACTGCTGGCTATGCCAGAACCACCTGGGGGACAGTCCGGGATCACCTGCCAGCCATGGCAGAACCACCTCTCAGACGTACCTGAACCACCTGCCGGAGAAGCTGGAAACACGTCCTGGACAGACTGGAACCACGTGACGGCCATGCCTGAACCACCTGCCGAGCACGGCGGAACCACCTGCCAGACACACCAAAATCACCTGCGGGCTACGCCAGAACCACTTGGACGACTCTCCGAAATGACCTGCCGGGCATGTTGGAACCACCTCTCAGACGTGCCAGAAGCACGTGGCGGACAGTCCGGAATCACCTGTTGGGCATACGCAACCACCTCTGACACGTACCAGAACCACGTGCCGTGCACGCCGGAACCACCTACCGGACAGACCGGAATCAACTTTTGGGCATGCCGGAACCACCAGTCAGATGTGCCAGAAACACGTGCCGGAGACGCCGGAAGCACCTGACGAGCACGTCGCAACCACCTGCTCAACTCGCCTGAACCACCTGCTGGACACGCCAAAATCACCTGCCCGCCACACCAGCACCACTTCGGGGACAAGCCGGAATCACGTGAGGGGCATGCCGGCACAGCCTCTCAGACTGAACCTCGTGCCGGACACCACAGAACCACCTGCCGGACAGACCGGAACCACCTGCCGGACACGCCGGAACCACCGGCTCGACCCGCCGGAACGACCGCTGGACATGCAAACTCACCTGCCGGCTACGCCGGAAACACTTGGCGAACACTCCGGAATCACTTGCCGGGCATGCCGGAACCACCTCTCAGACATGCCAGAACCCCGTGCCAATGACCCCGGAAGCACCTGCCGAGCACGCCGGAACCACCTGCTCGACTCGCCAGAACCACCTGCCGGACACGCAAAAATCACCTGCCGGCTAGGCCACAACCAGTTGGGGAACACTTCGGAATCACCTGCCGGGCTTGCTGGAACCACCTGCCGGTCATGCCAAAATCACCTGCCAACTACGCCAGTACCACTTGGCGGACACTGTGGAAACACCTGTCGGGCCGGCCGGAACCACATCTCAGACGTGCCAGAACCATGTGCATGAGATGCTGGAACCACACCCTGAACAGACGGAAAACACCTGCCAGACCCGTCTGAACAACCTGCCGAGCACGCCGGAGCCACCTGCTCGACTCGCCGGAACCACCTACCTGACATGCCCAAATCACCAGCCGGGTATGCCAGAACCACTTGGCGGACACTCCGGAATCATCTGCTGGACATGCCGGAACCAGCTCTCAGACACACCAGAACCACGTGCCGGAGACGCCGGAAGCACCTGCCGAGCATGCCGGAGCCACCTGCTCGACTCGCCAGAAACACCTGCCGCACACGCCAAAATCACCTGCCGGGTACGCCAGAACCACCTGGCGGACACTCCGAAATCACCTGTCGCGCATGCCGGAACCACCTCTCAGACGTGCCGGAAGCACGTGCCGGACACGCCGGAATCACCTACCGGACAGACCGGAACCACCTGCCGAGCACGCCGGAGCCACCTTTTCGACTCGCTGGAACCACCTGCCGGACAGGCCAATATCAACTGCTGGCTATGCCAGAACCACCTGGGGGACGGTCTGGAATCACCTGCCAGCCATGGCGGAACCACCTCTCAGACGTACCAGAACCACCTGCCGGAGAAGCTGGAAACACGTCCTGGACAGTCTGGAACCACCTGCCGGCCAAGCCTGAACCACCTGCCAAGCACAACGGAACAACCTGCCAGACACGCCAAAATCACCTGCGTGTTATGCCAGAACCACTTGGAGGACTCTCTGGGATGACCTGCCGGGCAGGCCGGAACCACATCTCAGACGTGCCAGAACCATGTAGCGGACAGTCCGGAATCACCTGTTGGGCATGCGCAACCACCTCTGAGACGTACCAGAACCACATGCCGTGCAGGCTGGAACCACCTACCGGACAGACCGGAATCACCTTTCGGGCATGCCGGAACCACCTGTCAGATGTGCCAGAAACACGTGCCGGAGACGCCGGAAGCACCTGCCAAGCACGTTGGAACCACCTGCTCAACTCGCCTGAACCACCTGCCGGACATGCCAAAATCACCTGCCGACTATGCCAGAACCACTTGGCGAACACTCCGGAATCACTTGCCGGGCATGCAGGAACCACCTCTCAGACATGCCAGAACCCCGTGCCAATGACCCCGGAAGCACCAGCCGAGCACGCCGGAACCACCTGCTCGACTCGCCAGAACCACCTGCCGATCACGCAAAAATCACCTGCCGGCTACGCCACAACCAGTTGGTGAACACTTTGGAATCACCTGCCAGGCTTGCTGGAACCACCTGCCAGTCATGCCAAAATCACCTGCCAACTACGCCAGAACCGCTTGGCGGACACTGCGGAAACACCTGTCGGGCCGGCTGGAACCACATCTCAGACGTGCCAGAAACGTGTTCATGAGATGCTGGAACCACACCCCGAACAGACGGATACCACCTGCCAGAACCGCCTGAACCACCTGCCGAGCACGCCGGAACCACCTGCTCGACTCACCGGTACCACCTCCCTGACACGCCAAAATCACCTGCTGGGTATGCCAGAACCACTTGGAGGACACTCCGGAATCATCTGCCGGACATGCCGGAACCAGCTCCCAGACACACCAGAACCAAGTGCCGGAGACGCCGGAAGCACCTGCCGAGCATGCCGGAGCCACCTGCTCGACTCGCCAGAAACACCTGCCGGACACGCCAAAATCACCTGCCGGGTATGCCAGAACCACCTGGCGGACACTACGGAATCACCTGCCGCGCATGCCGGAAGCACGTGCCAGACACGCCGGAAACACCTACCGGACAGACCGGAACCACCTGCCAAGAACACCGGAGCCACCTGTTCGACTCGCTGGAACCACCTGCCGGACAGGCCAATATCAACTGCTGGCTATGCCAGAACCACCTGGGGGACAGTCCGGGATCACCTGCCAGCCACGGCAGAACCACCTCTTAGACGTACCTGAACCACCTGCCGGAGAAGCTGGAAACACGTCCTGGACAGACTGGAACCACGTGACGGCCATGCCTGAACCACCTGCCGAGCACGGCGGAACCACCTGCCAGACACACCAAAATCACCTGCGGGCTACGCCAGAACCACTTGGACGACTCTCCGAAATGACCTGCCGGGCATGTTGGAACCACCTCTCAGACGTGCCAGAAGCACGTGGCGGACAGTCCGGAATCACCTGTTGGGCATACGCAACCACCTCTGACACGTACCAGAACCACGTGCCGTGCACGCCGGAACCACCTACCGGACAGACCGGAATCAACTTTTGGGCATGCCGGAACCACCAGTCAGATGTGCCAGAAACACGTGCCGGAGACGCCGGAAGCACCTGCCGAGCACGTCGCAACCACCTGCTCAACTTGCCTGAACCACCTGCCGGACACGCCAAAATCACCTGCCCGCTACACCAGCACCACTTCGGGGACAAGCCGGAATCACGTGAGGGGCATGCCGGCACAGCCTCTCAGACTGAACCTCGTGCCGGACACCACAGAACCACCTGCCGGACAGACCGGAAACACCTGCCGGACACGCCGGAACCACCGGCTCGACCCGCCGGAACGACCGCTGGACATGCAAACTCACCTGCCGGCTGCGCCGGAAACACTTGGCGAACACTCCGGAATCACCTGCCGGGCATGCCGGAACCACCTCTCAGATATGCCAGAACCACGTGCCAATGACCCCGGAAGCACCTGCCGAGCACGCCGGAACCACCTGCTCGACTCGCCAGAACCACCTGCCGGACAAGCAAAAATCACCTGCCGGCTAGGCCACAACCAGTTGGGGAACACTTCGGAATCACCTGCCGGGCTTGCTGGAACCACCTGCCGGTCATGCCAAAATCACCTGCCAGCTACGCCAGTACCACTTGGCGGACACTGTGGAAACACCTGTCGGGCCGGCCGGAACCACATCTCAGACGAGCCAGAACCATGTGCATGAGATGCTGGAACCACACCTCGAACAGACGGAAAACACCTGCCAGACCCGTCTGAACAACCTGCCGAGCACGCCGGAGCCACCTGCTCGACTCGCCGGAACCACCTACCTGACATGCCCAAATCACCAGCCGGGTATGCCAGAACCACTTGGCGGACACTCCGGAATCATCTGCTGGACATGCCGGAACCAGCTCTCAGACGTGCCGCAAGCACGTGCCGGACACCCCGGAATCACCTACCGGACAGACCGGAACCACCTGCCGAGCACGCCGGAGCCACTTTTTCGACTCGCTGGAACCACCTGCCGGACAGGCCAATATCAACTGCTGGCTATGCCAGAACCACCTGGGGGACGGTCCGGAATCACCTGCCAGCCATGGCGGAACCACCTCTCAGACGTACCAGAACCACCTGCCGGAGAAGCTGGAAACACGTCCTGGACAGTCTGGAACCACCTGCCGGCCAAGCCTGAACCACCTGCCAAGCACAACGGAACAACCTGCCAGACACGCCAAAATCACCTGCGTGTTATGCCAGAACCACTTGGAGGACTCTCTGGGATGACCTGCCGGGCATGCCGGAACCACCTCTCAGACGTGCCAGAACCATGTGGCGGACAGTCCGGAATCACCTGTTGGGCATGCGCAACCACCTCTGAGACGTACCAGAACCACATGCCGTGCAGGCTGGAACCACCTACCGGACAGACCGGAATCACCTTTCGGGCATGCCGGAACCACCTGTCAGATGTGCCAGAAACACGTGCCGGAGACGCCGGAAGCACCTGCCAAGCACGTTGGAACCACCTGCTCAACTCGCCTGAACCACCTGCCGGACATGCCAAAATCACCTGCCGACTATGCCAGAACCACTTGGCGAACACTCCGGAATCACTTGCCGGGCATGCAGGAACCACCTCTCAGACATGCCAGAACCCCGTGCCAATGACCCCGGAAGCACCAGCCGAGCACGCCGGAACCACCTGCTCGACTCGCCAGAACCACCTGCCGATCACGCAAAAATCACCTGCCGGCTACGCCACAACCAGTTGGTGAACACTTTGGAATCACCTGCCAGGCTTGCTGGAACCACCTGCCAGTCATGCCAAAATCACCTGCCAACTACGCCAGAACCGCTTGGCGGACACTGCGGAAACACCTGTCGGCCGGCTGGAACCACATCTCAGACGTGCCAGAAACGTGTTCATGAGATGCTGGAACCACACCCCAAACAGACGGATACCACCGGCCAGAACCGCCTGAACCACCTGCCGAGCACGCCGGAACCACCTGCTCGACTCACCGGTACCACCTCCCTGACACGCCAAAATCACCTGCTGGGTATGCCAGAACCACTTGGCGGACACTCCGGAATCATCTGCCGGACATGCCGGAACCAGCTCCCAGACACACCAGAACCAAGTGCCGGAGACGCCGGAAGCACCTGCCGAGCATGCCGGAGCCACCTGCTCGACTCGCCAGAAACACCTGCCGGACACGCCAAAATCACCTGCCGGGTATGCCAGAACCACCTGGCGGACACTACGGAATCACCTGCCGCGCATGCCGGAAGCACGTGCCAGACACGCCGGAAACACCTACCGGACAGACCGGAACCACCTGCCAAGAACACCGGAGCCACCTGTTCGACTCGCTGGAACCACCTGCCGGACAGGCCAATATCAACTGCTGGCTATGCCAGAACCACCTGGGGGACAGTCCGGGATCACCTGCCAGCCATGGCAGAACCACCTCTCAGACGTACCTGAACCACCTGCCGGAGAAGCTGGAAACACGTCCTGGACAGACTGGAACCACGTGACGGCCATGCCTGAACCACCTGCCGAGCACGGCGGAACCACCTGCCAGACACACCAAAATCACCTGCGGGCTACGCCAGAACCACTTGGACGACTCTCCGAAATGACCTGCCGGGCATGTTGGAACCACCTCTCAGACGTGCCAGAAGCACGTGGCGGACAGTCCGGAATCACCTGTTGGGCATACGCAACCACCTCTGACACGTACCAGAACCACGTGCCGTGCACGCCGGAACCACCTACCGGACAGACCGGAATCAACTTTTGGGCATGCCGGAACCACCAGTCAGATGTGCCACAAACACGTGCCGGAGACGCCGGAAGCACCTGCCGAGCACGTCGCAACCACCTGCTCAACTCGCCTGAACCACCTGCCGGACACGCCAAAATCACCTGCCCGCTACACCAGCACCACTTCGGGGACAAGCCGGAATCACGTGAGGGGCATGCCGGCACAGCCTCTCAGACTGAACCTCGTGCCGGACACCACAGAACCACCTGCCGGACAGACCGGAACCACCTGCCGGACATGCCGGAACCACCGGCTCGACCCGCCGGAACGACCGCTGGACATGCAAACTCACCTGCCGGCTACGCCGGAAACACTTGGCGAACACTCCGGAATCACCTGCCGGGCATGCCGGAACCACCTCTCAGACGTGCCAGAACCATGTGGCGGACAGTCCGGAATCACCTGTTGGGCATGCGCAACCACCTCTGAGACGTACCAGAACCACATGCCGTGCAGGCTGGAACCACCTACCGGACAGACCGGAATCACCTTTCGGGCATGCCGGAACCACCTGTCAGATGTGCCAGAAACACGTGCCGGAGACGCCGGAAGCACCTGCCAAGCACGTTGGAACCACCTGCTCAACTCGCCTGAACCACCTGCCGGACATGCCAAAATCACCTGCCGACTATGCCAGAACCACTTGGCGAACACTCCGGAATCACTTGCCGGGCATGCAGGAACCACCTCTCAGACATGCCAGAACCCCGTGCCAATGACCCCGGAAGCACCAGCCGAGCACGCCGGAACCACCTGCTCGACTCGCCAGAACCACCTGCCGATCACGCAAAAATCACCTGCCGGCTACGCCACAACCAGTTGGTGAACACTTTGGAATCACCTGCCAGGCTTGCTGGAACCACCTGCCAGTCATGCCAAAATCACCTGCCAACTACGCCAGAACCGCTTGGCGGACACTGCGGAAACACCTGTCGGGCCGGCTGGAACCACATCTCAGACGTGCCAGAAACGTGTTCATGAGATGCGGGAACCACACCCCGAACAGACGGATACCACCTGCCAGAACCGCCTGAACCACCTGCTGAGCACACCGGAACCACCTGCTCGACTCACCGGTACCACCTCCCTGACACGCCAAAATCACCTGCTGGGTATGCCAGAACCACTTGGCGGACACTCCGGAATCATCTGCCGGACATGCCGGAACCAGCTCTCAGACACACCAGAACCAAGTGCCGGAGACGCCGGAAGCACCTGCCGAGCATGCCGGAGCCACCTGCTCGACTCGCTGGAACCACCTGCCGGACAGGCCAATATCAACTGCTGGCTATGCCAGAACCACCTGGGGGACGGTCCGGGATCACCTGCCAGCCATGGCGGAACCACCTCTCAGGCGTACCTGAACCACCTGCCGGAGAAGCTGGAAACACGTCCTGGACAGCCTGGAACCACGTGACGGCCATGCCTGAACCACCTGCCGAGCACGGCGGAACCACCTGCCGGACACACCAAAATCACCTGCGGGCTACGCCAGAACCACTTGGACGACTCTCCGAAATGACCTGCCGGGCATGTTGGAACCACCTCTCAGACGTGCCAGAAGCACGTGGCGGACAGTCCGGAATCACCTGTTGGGCATACGCAACCACCTCTGACACGTACCAGAACCACGTGCCGTGCACGCCGGAACCACCTACCGGACAGACCGGAATCAACTTTTGGGCATGCCGGAACCACCAGTCAGATGTGCCAGAAACACGTGCCGGAGACGACGGAAGCACTTGCCGAGCACGTCGCAACCACCTGCTCAACTCGCCTGAACCACCTGCCGGACACGCCAAAATCACCTGCCCGCTACACCAGCACCACTTCGGGGACAAGCCGGAATCACGTGAGGGGCATGCCGGCACAGCCTCTCAGACTGAACCTCGTGCCGGACACCACAGAACCACCTGCCGGACAGACCGGAACCACCTGCCGGACATGCCGGAACCACCGGCTCGACCCGCCGGAACGACCGCTGGACATGCAAACTCACCTGCCGGCTACGCCGGAAACACTTGGCGAACACTCCGGAATCACCTGCCGGGCATGCCGGAACCACCTCTCAGATATGCCAGAACCACGTGCCAATGACCCCGGAAGCACCTGCCGAGCACGCCGGAACCACCTGCTCGACTCGCCATAACCACCTGCCGGACACGCAAAAATCACCTGCCGGCTAGGCCACAACCAGTTGGGGAACACTTCGGAATCACCTGACGGGCTTGCTGGAACCACCTGCCGGTCATGCCAAAATCACCTGCCAACTACGCCAGTACCACTTGGCGGACACTGTGGAAACACCTGTCGGGCCGGCCGGAACCACATCTCAGACGAGCCAGAACCATGTGCATGAGATGCTGGAACCACACCTCGAACAGACGGAAAACACCTGCCAGACCCGTCTGAACAACCTGCCGAGCACGCCGGAGCCACCTGCTCGACTCGCCGGAACCACCTACCTGACATGCCCAAATCACCAACCGGGTATGCCAGAACCACTTGGCGGACACTCCGGAATCATCTGCTGGACATGCCGGAACCAGCTCTCAGACACACCAGAACCACGTGCCGGAGACGCCGGAAGCACCTGCCGAGCATGCCGGAGCCACCTGCTCGACTCGCCAGAAACACCTGCCGGACACGCCAAAATCACCTGCCGGGTACGCCAGAACCACCTGGCGGACACTCCGAAATCACCTGTCGCGCATGCCGGAACCACCTCTCAGACGTGCCGGAAGCACGTGCCGGACACGCCGGAATCACCTACCGGACAGACCGGAACCACCTGCCGAGCACGCCGGAGCCACTTTTTCGACTCGGTAGAACCACCTGCCGGACAGGCCAATATCAACTGCTGGCTATGCCAGAACCACCTGGGGGACGGTCCGGAATCACCTGCCAGCCATGGCGGAACCACCTCTCAGACGTACCAGAACCACCTGCCGGAGAAGCTGGAAACACGTCCTGGACAGTCTGGAACCACCTGCCGGCCAAGCCTGAACCACCTGCCAAGCACAACGGAACAACCTGCCAGACACGCCAAAATCACCTGCGTGTTATGCCAGAACCACTTGGAGGACTCTCTGGGATGACCTGCCGGGCATGCCGGAACCACCTCTCAGACGTGCCAGAACCATGTGGCGGACAGTCCGGAATCACCTGTTGGGCATGCGCAACCACCTCTGAGACGTACCAGAACCACATGCCGTGCAGGCTGGAACCACCTACCGGACAGACCGGAATCACCTTTCGGGCATGCCGGAACCACCTGTCAGATGTGCCAGAAACACGTGCCGGAGACGCCGGAAGCACCTGCCAAGCACGTTGGAACCACCTGCTCAACTCGCCTGAACCACCTGCCGGACATGCCAAAATCACCTGCCGACTATGCCAGAACCACTTGGCGAACACTCCGGAATCACTTGCCGGGCATGCAGGAACCACCTCTCAGACATGCCAGAACCCCGTGCCAATGACCCCGGAAGCACCAGCCGAGCACGCCGGAACCACCTGCTCGACTCGCCAGAACCACCTGCCGATCACGCAAAAATCACCTGCCGGCTACGCCACAACCAGTTGGTGAACACTTTGGAATCACCTGCCAGGCTTGCTGGAACCACCTGCCGGTCATGCCAAAATCACCTGCCAACTACGCCAGAACCACTTGGCGGACACTGCGGAAACACCTGTCGGGCCGGCTGGAACCACATCTCAGACGTGCCAGAAACGTGTTCATGAGATGCTGGAACCACACCCCAAACAGACGGATACCACCGGCCAGAACCGCCTGAACCACCTGCAGAGCACGCCGGAACCACCTGCTCGACTCACCGGTACCACCTCCCTGACACGCCAAAATCACCTGCTGGGTATGCCAGAACCACTTGGCGGACACTCCGGAATCATCTGCCGGACATGCCGGAACCAGCTCCCAGACACACCAGAACCAAGTGCCGGAGACGCCGGAAGCACCTGCCGAGCATGCCGGAGCCACCTGCTCGACTCGCCAGAAACACCTGCCGGACACGCCAAAATCACCTGCCGGGTATGCCAGAACCACCTGGCGGACACTACGGAATCACCTGCCGCGCATGCCGGAAGCACGTGCCAGACACGCCGGAAACACCTACCGGACAGACCGGAACCACCTGCCAAGAACACCGGAGCCACCTGTTCGACTCGCTGGAACCACCTGCCGGACAGGCCAATATCAACTGCTGGCTATGCCAGAACCACCTGGGGGACAGTCCGGGATCACCTGCCAGCCATGGCAGAACCACCTCTCAGACGTACCTGAACCACCTGCCGGAGAAGCTGGAAACACGTCCTGGACAGACTGGAACCACGTGACGGCCATGCCTGAACCACCTGCCGAGCACGGCGGAACCACCTGCCAGACACACCAAAATCACCTGCGGGCTACGCCAGAACCACTTGGACGACTCTCCGAAACGACCTGCCGGGCATGTTGGAACCACCTCTCAGACGTGCCAGAAGCACGTGGCGGACAGTCCGGAATCACCTGTTGGGCATACGCAACCACCTCTGACACGTACCAGAACCACGTGCCGTGCACGCCGGAACCACCTACCGGACAGACCGGAATCAACTTTTGGGCATGCCGGAACCACCAGTCAGATGTGCCAGAAACACGTGCCGGAGACGCCGGAAGCACCTGCCGAGCACGTCGCAACCACCTGCTCAACTCGCCTGAACCACCTGCCGGACACGCCAAAATCACCTGCCCGCTACATCAGCACCACTTCGCGGACAAGCCGGAATCACGTGAGGGGCATGCCGGCACAGCCTCTCAGACTGAACCTCGTGCCGGACACCACAGAACCACCTGCCGGACAGACCGGAACCACCTGCCGGACACGCCGGAACCACCGGCTCGACCCGCCGGAACGACCGCTGGACATGCAAACTCACCTGCCGGCTACGCCGGAAACACTTGGCGAACACTCCGGAATCACCTGCCGGGCATGCCGGAACCACCTCTCAGATATGCCAGAACCACGTGCCAATTACCCCGGAAGCACCTGCCGAGCACGCCGGAACCACCTGCTCGACTCGCCAGAACCACCTGCCGGACACGCAAAAATCACCTGCCGGCTAGGCCACAACCAGTTGGGGAACACTTCGGAATCACCTGCCGGGCTTGCTGGAACCACCTGCCGGTCATGCCAAAATCACCTGCCAACTACGCCAGTACCACTTGGCGGACACTGTGGAAACACCTGTCGGGCCGGCCGGAACCACATCTCAGACGAGCCAGAACCATGTGCATGAGATGCTGGAACCACACCTCGAACAGACGGAAAACACCTGCCAGACCCGTCTGAACAACCTGCCGAGCACGCCGGAGCCACCTGCTCGACTCGCCGGAACCACCTACCTGACATGCCCAAATCACCAGCCGGGTATGCCAGAACCACTTGGCGGACACTCCGGAATCATCTGCTGGACATGCCGGAACCAGCTCTCAGACACACCAGAACCACGTGCCGGAGACGCCGGAAGCACCTGCCGAGCATGCCGGAGCCACCTGCTCGACTCGCCAGAAACACCTGCCGCACACGCCAAAATCACCTGCCGGGTACGCCAGAACCACCTGGCGGACACTCCGAAATCACCTGTCGCGCATGCCGGAACCACCTCTCAGACGTGCCGGAAGCACGTGCCGGACACGCCGGAATCACCTACCGGACAGACCGGAACCACCTGCCGAGCACGCCGGAGCCACTTTTTCGACTCGCTGGAACCACCTGCCGGACAGGCCAATATCAACTGCTGGCTATGCCAGAACCACCTGGGGGACGGTCCGGAATCACCTGCCAGCCATGGCGGAACCACCTCTCAGACGTACCAGAACCACCTGCCGGAGAAGCTGGAAACACGTCCTGGACAGTCTGGAACCACCTGCCGGCCAAGCCTGAACCACCTGCCAAGCACAACGGAACAACCTGCCAGACACGCCAAAATCACCTGCGTGTTATGCCAGAACCACTTGGAGGACTCTCTGGGATGACGTGCCGGGCATGCCGGAACCACCTCTCAGACGTGCCATAACCATGTGGCGGACAGTCCGGAATCACCTGTTGGGCATGCGCAACCACCTCTGAGACGTACCAGAACCACATGCCGTGCAGGCTGGAACCACCTACCGGACAGACCGGAATCACCTTTCGGGCATGCCGGAACCACCTGTCAGATGTGCCAGAAACACGTGCCGGAGACGCCGGAAGCACCTGCCAAGCACGTTGGAACCACCTGCTCAACTCGCCTGAACCACCTGCCGGACATGCCAAAATCACCTGCCGACTATGCCAGAACCACTTGGCGAACACTCCGGAATCACTTGCCGGGCATGCAGGAACCACCTCTCAGACATGCCAGAACCCCGTGCCAATGACCCCGGAAGCACCAGCCGAGCACGCCGGAACCACCTGCTCGACTCGCCAGAACCACCTGCCGATCACGCAAAAATCACCTGCCGGCTACGCCACAACCAGTTGGTGAACACTTTGGAATCACCTGCCAGGCTTGCTGGAACCACCTGCCAGTCATGCCAAAATCACCTGCCAACTACGCCAGAACCGCTTGGCGGACACTGCGGAAACACCTGTCGGGCCGGCTGGAACCACATCTCAGACGTGCCAGAAACGTGTTCATGAGATGCTGGAACCACACCCCAAACAGACGGATACCACCGGCCAGAACCGCCTGAACCACCTGCCGAGCACGCCGGAACCACCTGCTCGACTCACCGGTACCACCTCCCTGACACGCCAAAATCACCTGCTGGGTATGCCAGAACCACTTGGCGGGCACTCCGGAATCATCTGCCGGACATGCCAGAACCAGCTCCCAGACACACCAGAACCAAGTGCCGGAGACGCCGGAAGCACCTGCCGAGCATGCCGGAGCCACCTGCTCGACTCGCCAGAAACACCTGCCGGACACGCCAAAATCACCTGCCGGGTATGCCAGAACCACCTGGCGGACACTACGGAATCACCTGCCGCGCATGCCGGAAGCACGTGCCAGACACGCCGGAAACACCTACCGGACAGACCGGAACCACCTGCCAAGAACACCGGAGCCACCTGTTCGACTCGCTGGAACCACCTGCCGGACAGGCCAATATCAACTGCTGGCTATGCCAGAACCACCTGGGGGACAGTCCGGGATCACCTGCCAGCCATGGCAGAACCACCTCTCAGACGTACCTGAACCACCTGCCGGAGAAGCTGGAAACACGTCCTGGACAGACTGGAACCACGTGACGGCCATGCCTGAACCACCTGCCGAGCACGGCGGAACCACCTGCCAGACACACCAAAATCACCTGCGGGCTACGCCAGAACCACTTGGACGACTCTCCGAAATGACCTGCCGGGCATGTTGGAACCACCTCTCAGACGTGCCAGAAGCACGTGGCGGACAGTCCGGAATCACCTGTTGGGCATACGCAACCACCTCTGACACGTACCAGAACCACGTGCCGTGCACGCCGGAACCACCTACCGGACAGACCGGAATCAACTTTTGGGCATGCCGGAACCACCAGTCAGATGTGCCAGAAACACGTGCCGGAGACGCCGGAAGCACCTGCCGAGCACGTCGCAACCACCTGCTCAACTCGCCTGAACCACCTGCCGGACACGCCAAAATCACCTGCCCGCTACACCAGCACCACTTCGGGGACAAGCCGGAATCACGTGAGGGGCATGCCGGCACAGCCTCTCAGACTGAACCTCGTGCCGGACACCACAGAACCACCTGCCGGACAGACCGGAACCACCTGCCGGACATGCCGGAACCACCGGCTCGACCCGCCGGAACGACCGCTGGACATGCAAACTCACCTGCCGGCTACGCCGGAAACACTTGGCGAACACTCCGGAATCACCTGCCGGGCATGCCGGAACCACCTCTCAGACGTGCCAGAACCATGTGGCGGACAGTCCGGAATCACCTGTTGGGCATGCGCAACCACCTCTGAGACGTACCAGAACCACATGCCGTGCAGGCTGGAACCACCTACCGGACAGACCGGAATCACCTTTCGGGCATGCCGGAACCACCTGTCAGATGTGCCAGAAACACGTGCCGGAGACGCCGGAAGCACCTGCCAAGCACGTTGGAACCACCTGCTCAACTCGCCTGAACCACCTGCCGGACATGCCAAAATCACCTGCCGACTATGCCAGAACCACTTGGCGAACACTCCGGAATCACTTGCCGGGCATGCAGGAACCACCTCTCAGACATGCCAGAACCCCGTGCCAATGACCCCGGAAGCACCAGCCGAGCACGCCGGAACCACCTGCTCGACTCGTCAGAACCCCCTCCGATCACGCAAAAATCACCTGCCGGCTACGCCACAACCAGTTGGTGAACACTTTGGAATCACCTGCCAGGCTTGCTGGAACCACCTGCCAGTCATGCCAAAATCACCTGCCAACTACGCCAGAACCGCTTGGCGGACACTGCGGAAACACCTGTCGGGCCGGCTGGAACCACATCTCAGACGTGCCAGAAACGTGTTCATGAGATGCTGGAACCACACCCCGAACAGACGGATACCACCTGCCAGAACCGCCTGAACCACCTGCCGAGCACGCCGGAACCACCTGCTCGACTCACCGGTACCACCTCCCTGACACGCCAAAATCACCTGCTGGGTATGCCAGAACCACTTGGCGGACACTCCGGAATCATCTGCCGGACATGCCGGAACCAGCTCCCAGACACACCAGAACCAAGTGCCGGAGACGCTGGAAGCACCTGCCGAGCATGCCGGAGCCACCTGCTCGACTCGCCAGAAACACCTGCCGGACACGCCAAAATCACCTGCCGGGTATGCCAGAACCACCTGGCGGACACTACGGAATCACCTGCCGCGCATGCCGGAAGCACGTGCCAGACACGCCGGAAACACCTACCGGACAGACCGGATCCACCTGCCAAGAACACCGGAGCCACCTGTTCGACTCGCTGGAACCACCTGCCGGACAGGCCAATATCAACTGCTGGCTATGCCAGAACCACCTGGGGGACAGTCCGGGATCACCTGCCAGCCATGGCAGAACCACCTCTCAGACGTACCTGAACCACCTGCCGGAGAAGCTGGAAACACGTCCTGGACAGACTGGAACCACGTGACGGCCATGCCTGAACCACCTGCCGAGCACGGCGGAACCACCTGCCGGACACACCAAAATCACCTGCGGGCTACGCCAGAACCACTTGGACGACTCTCCGAAATGACCTGCCGGGCATGTTGGAACCACCTCTCAGACGTGCCAGAAGCACGTGTCGGACAGTCCGGAATCACCTGTTGGGCATACGCAACCACCTCTGACACGTACCAGAACCACGTGCCGTGCACGCCGGAACCACCTACCGGACAGACCGGAATCAACTTTTGGGCATGCCGGAACCACCAGTCAGATGTGCCAGAAACACGTGCCGGAGACGCCGGAAGCACCTGCCGAGCACGTCGCAACCACCTGCTCAACTCGCCTGAACCACCTGCCGGACACGCCAAAATCACCTGCCCGCTACACCAGCACCACTTCGGGGACAAGCCGGAATCACGCGAGGGGCATGCCGGCACAGCCTCTCAGAGAGAACCTCGTGCTGGACACCACAGAACCACCTGCCGGACAGACCAGAACCACCTGCCGGACAGGCCAATATCAACTGCTGGCTATGCCAGAACCACCTGGGGGACGGTCCGGAATCACCTGCCAGCCATGGCGGAACCACCTCTCAGACGTACCAGAACCACCTGCCGGAGAAGCTGGAAACACGTCCTGGACAGTCTCGAACCACCTGCCGGCCAAGCCTGAACCACCTGCCAAGCACAATGGAACAACCTGCCAGACACGCCAAATCACCTGCGTGTTATGCCAGAACCACTTGGAGGACTCTCTGGGATGACCTGCCGGGCATGCCGGAACCACCTCTCAGACGTGCCAGAACCATGTGGCGGACAGTCCGGAATCACCTGTTGGGCATGCGCAACCACCTCTGAGACGTACCAGAACCACATGCCGTGCAGGCTGGAACCACCTACCGGACAGACCGGAATCACCTTTCGGGCATGCCGGAACCACCTGTCAGATGTGCCAAAAACACGTGCCGGAGACGCCGGAAGCACCTGCCAATCACGTTGGAACCACCTGCTCAACTCGCCTGAACTACCTGCCGGACATGCCAAAATCACCTGCCGACTATGCCAGAACCACTTGGCGAACACTCCGGAATCACTTGCCGGGCATGCAGGAACCACCTCTCAGACATGCCAGAACCCCGTGCCAATGACCCCGGAAGCACCAGCCGAGCAGGCCGGAACCACCTGCTCGACTCGCCAGAACCACCTGCCGATCACGCAAAAATCACCTGCCGGCTACGCCACAACCAGTTGGTGAACACTTTGGAATCACCTGCCAGGCTTGCTGGAACCACCTGCCAGTCATGCCAAAATCACCTGCCAACTACGCCAGAACCGCTTGGTGGACACTGCGGAAACACCTGTCAGGCCGGCTGGAACCACATCTCAGACGTGCCAGAAACGTGTTCATGAGATGCTGGAACCACACCCCGAACAGACGGATACCACCTGCCAGAACCGCCTGAACCACCTGCTGAGCACGCCGGAACCACCTGCTCGACTCACCGGTACCACCTCCCTGACACGCCAAAATCACCTGCTGGGTATGCCAGAACCACTTGGCGGACACTCCGGAATCATCTGCCGGACATGCCGGAACCAGCTCTCAGACACACCAGAACCAAGTGCCGGAGACGCCGGAAGCACCTGCCGAGCATGCCGGAGCCACCTGCTCGACTCGCCAGAAACACCTGCCGGACACGCTAAAATCACCTGCCGGGTACGCCAGAACCACCTGGCGGACACTACGGAATCACCTGCCGCGCATGCCGGAAGCACGTGCCAGACACGCCGGAAACACCTACCGGACAGACCGGAACCACCTGCCAAGAACGCCGGAGCCACCTGTTCGACTCGCTGGAACCACCTGCCGGACAGGCCAATATCAACTGCTGGCTATGCCAGAACCACCTGGGGGACGGTCCGGGATCACCTGCCAGCCATGGCGGAACCACCTCTCAGACGTACCAGAACCACCTGCCGGAGAAGCTGGAAACACGTCCTGGACAGACTGGAACCACGTGACGGCCATGCCTGAACCACCTGCCGAGCACAGCGGAACCACCTGCCGGACACACCAAAATCACCTGCGGGCTACGCCAGAACCACTTGGACGACTCTCCGAAATGACCTGCCGGGCATGTTGGAACCACCTCTCAGACGTGCCAGAAGCACGTGGCGGACAGTCCGGAATCACCTGTTGGGCATACGCAACCACCTCTGACACGTACCAGAACCACGTGCCGTGCACGCCGGAACCACCTACCGGACAGACCGGAATCAACTTTTGGGCATGCCGGAACCACCAGTCAGATGTGCCAGAAACACGTGCCGGAGACGCCGGAAGCACTTGCCGAGCACGTCGCAACCACCTGCTCAACTCGCCTGAACCACCTGCCGGACACGCCAAAATCACCTGCCCGCTACACCAGCACCACTTCGGGGACAAGCCGGAATCACGTGAGGGGCATGCCGGCACAGCCTCTCAGACTGAACCTCGTGCCGGACACCACAGAACCACCTGCCGGACAGACCGGAACCACCTGCCGGACATGCCGGAACCACCGGCTCGACCCGCCGGAACGACCGCTGGACATGCAAACTCACCTGCCGGCTACGCCGGAAACACTTGGCGAACACTCCGGAATCACCTGCCGGGCATGCCGGAACCACCTCTCAGATATGCCAGAACCACGTGCCAATGACCCCGGAAGCACCTGCCGAGCACGCCGGAACCACCTGCTCGACTCGCCAGAACCACCTGCCGGACACGCAAAAATCACCTGCCGGCTAGGCCACAACCAGTTGGGGAACACTTCGGAATCACCTGCTGGGCTTGCTGGAACCACCTGCCGGTCATGCCAAAATCACCTGCCAACTACGCCAGTACCACTTGGCGGACACTGTGGAAACACCTGTCGGGCCGGCCGGAACCACATCTCAGACGTGCCAGAACCATGTGCATGAGATGCTGGAACCACACCCCGAACAGACGGAAAACACCTGCCAGACCCGTCTGAACAACCTGCCGAGCACGCCGGAGCCACCTGCTCGACTCGCCGGAACCACCTACCTGACATGCCCAAATCACCAGCCGGGTATGCCAGAACCACCTGGCGGACACTCCGGAATCACGTGCTGGACATGCCGGAACCAGCTCTCAGACACACCAGAACCACGTGCCGGAGACGCCGGAAGCACCTGCCGAGCATGCCGGAGCCACCTGCTCGACTCGCCAGAAACACCTGCCGCACACGCCAAAATCACCTGCCGGGTACGCCAGAACCACCTAGCGGACACTCCGAAATCACCTGTCGCGCATGCCGGAACCACCTCTCAGACGTGCCGGAAGCACGTGCCGGACACGCCGGAATCACCTACCGGACAGACCGGAACCACCTGCCGAGCACGCCGGAGCCACCTGTTCGACTCGCTGGATCCACCTGCCGGACAGGCCAATATCAACTGCTGGCTACGCCAGAACCACCTGGGGGACGGTCCGGAATCACCTGCCAGCCATGGCGGAACCACCTCTCAGACGTACCAGAACCACCTGCCGGAGAAGCTGGAAACACGTCCTGGACAGTCTGGAACCACCTGCCGGCCAAGCCTGAACCACCTGCCAAGCACAACGGAACAACCTGCCAGACACGCCAAAATCACCTGCGTGTTATGCCAGAACCACTTGGAGGACTCTCTGGGATGACCTGCCGGGCATGCCGGAACCACCTCTCAGACGTGCCAGAACCATGTGGCGGACAGTCCGGAATCACCTGTTGGGCATGCGCAACCACCTCTGAGACGTACCAGAACCACATGCCGTGCAGGCTGGAACCACCTACCGGACAGACCGGAATCACCTTTCGGGCATGCCGGAACCACCTGTCAGATGTGCCAAAAACACGTGCCGGAGACGCCGGAAGCACCTGCCAATCACGTTGGAACCACCTGCTCAACTCGCCTGAACCACCTGCCGGACATGCCAAAATCACCTGCCGACTATGCCAGAACCACTTGGCGAACACTCCGGAATCACTTGCCGGGCATGCAGGAACCACCTCTCAGACATGCCAGAACCCCGTGCCAATGACCCCGGAAGCACCAGCCGAGCAGGCCGGAACCACCTGCTCGACTCGCCAGAACCACCTGCCGATCACGCAAAAATCACCTGCCGGCTACGCCACAACCAGTTGGTGAACACTTTGGAATCACCTGCCAGGCTTGCTGGAACCACCTGCCAGTCATGCCAAAATCACCTGCCAACTACGCCAGAACCGCTTGGCGGACACTGCGGAAACACCTGTCGGGCCGGCTGGAACCACATCTCAGACGTTCCAGAAACGTGTTCATGAGATGCTGGAACCACACCCCGAACAGACGGATACCACCTGCCAGAACCGCCTGAACGACCTGCTGAGCACGCCGGAACCACCTGCTCGACTCACCGGTACCACCTCCCTGACACGCCAAAATCAGCTGCTGGGTATGCCAGAACCACTTGGCGGACACTCCGGAATCATCTGCCGGACATGCCGGAACCAGCTCTCAGACACACCAGAACCAAGTGCCGGAGACGCCGGAAGCACCTGCCGAGCATGCCGGAGCCACCTGCTCGACTCGCCAGAAACACCTGCCGGACACGCCAAAATCACCTGCCGGGTACGCCAGAACCACCTGGCGGACACTACGGAATCACCTGCCGCGCATGCCGGAAGCACGTGCCAGACACGCCGGAAACACCTACCGGACAGACCGGAACCACCTGCCAAGAACGCCGGAGCCACCTGTTCGACTCGCTGGAACCACCTGCCGGACAGGCCAATATCAACTGCTGGCTATGCCAGAACCACCTGGGGGACGGTCCGGGATCACCTGCCAGCCATGGCGGAACCACCTCTCAGACGTACCTGAACCACCTGCCGGAGAAGCTGGAAACACGTCCTGGACAGACTGGAACCACGTGACGGCCATGCCTGAACCACCTGCCGAGCACGGCGGAACCACCTGCCGGACACACCAAAATCACCTGCGGGCTACGCCAGAACCACTTGGACGACTCTCCGAAATGACCTGCCGGGCATGTTGGAACCACCTCTCAGACGTGCCAGAAGCACGTGGCGGACAGTCCGGAATCACCTGTTGGGCATACGCAACCACCTCTGACACGTACCAGAACCACGTGCCGTGCACGCCGGAACCACCTACCGGACAGACCGGAATCAACTTTTGGGCATGCCGGAACCACCAGTCAGATGTGCCAGAAACACGTGCCGGAGACGCCGGAAGCACTTGTCGAGCACGTCGCAACCACCTGCTCAACTCGCCTGAACCACCTGCCGGACACGCCAAAATCACCTGCCCGCTACACCAGCACCACTTCGGGGACAAGCCGGAATCACGTGAGGGGCATGCCGGCACAGCCTCTCAGACTGAACCTCGTGCCGGACACCACAGAACCACCTGCCGGACAGACCGGAACCACCTGCCGGACACGCCGGAACCACCGGCTCGACCCGCCGGAACGACCGCTGGACATGCAAACACACCTGCCGGCTACGCCGGAAACACTTGGCGAACACTCCGGAATCACCTGCCGGGCATGCCGGAACCACCTCTCAGATATGCCAGAACCACGTGCCAATGACCCCGGAAGCACCTGCCGAGCACGCCGGAACCACCTGCTCGACTCGCCAGAACCACCTGCCGGACACGCAAAAATCACCTGCCGGCTACGCCACAACAAGTTGGGGAACACTTCGGAATCACCTGCCGGGCTTGCTGGAACCACCTGCCGCACACGCCAAAATCACCTGCAGGGTACGCCAGAACCACCTGGCGGACACTCCGAAATCACCTGTCGCGCATGCCGGAACCACCTCTCAGACGTGCCGGAAGCACGTGCCGGACACGCCGGAATCACCTACCGGACAGACCGGAACCACCTGCCGAGCACGCCGGAGCCACCTTTTCGACTCGCTGGAACCACCTGCCGGACAGGCCAATATCAACTGCTGGCTATGCCAGAACCACCTGGGGGAAGGTCCGGAATCACCTGCCAGCCATGGCGGAACCACCTCTCAGACGTACCAGAACCACCTGCCGGAGAAGCTGGAAACACGTCCTGGACAGTCTGGAACCACCTGCCGGCCAAGCCTGAACCACCTGCCAAGGACAATGGAACAACCTGCCAGACACGCCAAAATCACCTGCGTGTTATGCCAGAACCACTTGGAGGACTCTCTGGGATGACCTGCCGGGCATGCCGGAACCACCTCTCAGACGTGCCAGAACCATGTGGCGGACAGTCCGGAATCACCAGTTGGGCATGCGCAACCACCTCTGAGACGTACCAGAACCACATGCCGTGCAGGCTGGAACCACCTACCGGACAGACCGGAATCACCTTTTGGGCATGCCGGAACCACCTGTCAGATGTGCCAGAAACACGTGCCGGAGACGCCGGAAGCACCTGCCAAGCACGTTGGAACCACGTGCTCAACTCGCCTGAACCACCTGCCGGACATGCCAAAATCACCTGCCGACTATGCCAGAACCACTTGGCGAACACTCCGGAATCACTTGCCGGGCATGCAGGAACCACCTCTCAGACATGCCAGAACCCCGTGCCAATGACCCCGGAAGCACCAGCCGAGCACGCCGGAACCACCAGCTCGACTCGCCAGAACCACCTGCCGATCACGCAAAAATCACCTGCCGGCTACGCCACAACCAGTTGGTGAACACTTTGGAATCACCTGCCAGGCTTGCTGGAACCACCTGCCAGTCATGCCAAAATCACCTGCCAACTACGCCAGAACCGCTTGGCGGACACTGCGGAAACACCTGTCGGGCCGGCTGGAACCACATCTCAGACGTGCCAGAAACGTGTTCATGAGATGCTGGAACCACACCCCGAACAGACGGATACCACCTGCCAGAACCGCCTGAA
Source organism: Equus caballus (assembly GCF_041296265.1). NCBI lineage: Eukaryota > Metazoa > Chordata > Mammalia > Perissodactyla > Equidae > Equus > Equus caballus. The sequence goes on along the minus strand of NC_091700.1, from coordinate 7,604,748 downwards.
CCACCTGCTGAGCATGCCGGAACCACCTGCTCGACTCACCGGTACCACCTCCCTGACACGCCAAAATCACCTGCTGGGTATGCCAGAACCACTTGGCGGACACTCCGGAATCATCTGCCGGACATGCCGGAACCAGCTCCCAGACACACCAGAACCAAGTGCCGGAGACGCCGGAAGCACCTGCCGAGCATGCCGGAGCCACCTGCTCGACTCGCCAGAAACACCTGCCGGACACGCCAAAATCACCTGCCGGGTATGCCAGAACCACCTGGCGGACACTACGGAATCACCTGCCGCGCATGCCGGAAGCACGTGCCAGACACGCCGGAAACACCTACCGGACAGACCGGAACCACCTGCCAAGAACACCAGAGCCACCTGTTCGACTCGCTGGAACCACCTGCCGGACAGGCCCATATCAACTGCTGGCTATGCCAGAACCACCTGGGGGACAGTCCGGGATCACCTGCCAGCCATGGCAGAACCACCTCTCAGACGTACCTGAACCACCTGCCGGAGAAGCTGGAAACACGTCCTGGACAGACTGGAACCACGTGACGGCCATGCCTGAACCACCTGCCGAGCACGGCGGAACCACCTGCCAGACCCACCAAAATCACCTGCGGGCTACGCCAGAACCACTTGGACGACTCTCCGAAATGACCTGCCGGGCATGTTGGAACCACCTCTCAGACGTGCCAGAAGCACGTGGCGGACAGTCCGGAATCACCTGTTGGGCATACGCAACCACCTCTGACACGTACCAGAACCACGTGCCGTGCACGCCGGAACCACCTACCGGACAGACCGGAATCAACTTTTGGGCATGCCGGAACCACCAGTCAGATGTGCCAGAAACACGTGCCGGAGACGCCGGAAGCACCTGCCGAGCACGTCGCAACCACCTGCTCAACTTGCCTGAACCACCTGCCGGACACGCCAAAATCACCTGCCCGCTACACCAGCACCACTTCGGGGACAAGCCGGAATCACGTGAGGGGCATGCCGGCACAGCCTCTCAGACTGAACCTCGTGCCGGACACCACAGAACCACCTGCCGGACAGACCGGAACCACCTGCCGGACATGCTGGAACCACCGGCTCGACCCGCCGGAACGACCGCTGGACATGCAAACTCACCTGCCGGCTACGCCGGAAACACTTTGCGAACACTCCGGAATCACCTGCCGGGCATGCCGGAACCACCTCTCAGACGTGCCAGAACCATGTGGCGGACAGTCCGGAATCACCTGTTGGGCATGCGCAACCACCTCTGAGACGTACCATAACCACATGCCGTGCAGGCTGGAACCACCTACCGGACAGACCGGAATCACCTTTCGGGCATGCCGGAACCACCAGTCAGATGTGCCAGAAACACGTGCCGGAGACGCCGGAAGCACCTGCCAAGCACGTTGGAACCACCTGCTCAACTCGCCTGAACCACCTGCCGGACATGCCAAAATCACCTGCCGACTATGCCAGAACCACTTGGCGAACACTCCGGAATCACTTGCCGGGCATGCAGGAACCACCTCTCAGACATGCCAGAACCCCGTGCCAATGACCCCGGAAGCACCAGCCGAGCACGCCGGAACCACCTGCTCGACTCGCCAGAACCCCCTCCGATCACGCAAAAATCACCTGCCGGCTACGCCACAACCAGTTGGTGAACACTTTGGAATCACCTGCCAGGCTTGCTGGAACCACCTGCCAGTCATGCCAAAATCAGCTGCCAACTACGCCAGAACCGCTTGGCGGACACTGCGGAAACACCTGTCGGGCCGGCTGGAACCACATCTCAGACGTGCCAGAAACGTGTTCATGAGATGCGGGAACCACACCCCGAACAGACGGATACCACCTGCCAGAACCGCCTGAACCACCTGCTGAGCACGCCGGAACCACCTGCTCGACTCACCGGTACCACCTCCCTGACACGCCAAAATCACCTGCTGGGTATGCCAGAACCACTTGGCGGACACTCCGGAATCATCTGCCGGACATGCCGGAACCAGCTCTCAGACACACCAGAACCAAGTGCCGGAGACGCCGGAAGCACCTGCCGAGCATGCCGGAGCCACCTGCTCGACTCGCCAGAAACACCTGCCGGACACGCCAAAATCACCTGCCGGGTACGCCAGAACCACCTGGCGGACACTCCGAAATCACCTGCCGCGCATGCCGGAAGCACGTGCCAGACACGCCGGAAACACCTACCGGACAGACCGGAACCACCTGCCAAGAACGCCGGAGCCACCTGTTCGACTCGCTGGAACCACCTGCCGGACAGGCCAAAATCACCTGCCAACTACGCCAGTACCACTTGGCGGACACTGTGGAAACACCTGTCGGGCCGGCCGGAACCACATCTCAGACGTGCCAGAACCATGTGCATGAGATGCTGGAACCACACCCTGAACAGACGGAAAACACCTGCCAGACCCGTCTGAACAACCTGCCGAGCACGCCGGAGCCACCTGCTCGACTCGCCGGAACCACCTACCTGACATGCCCAAATCACCAGCCGGGTATGCCAGAACCACTTGGCGGACACTCCGGAATCATCTGCTGGACATGCCGGAACCAGCTCTCAGACACACCAGAACCACGTGCCGGAGACTCCGGAAGCACCTGCCGAGCATGCCGGAGCCACCTGCTCGACTCGCCAGAAACACCTGCCGCACACGCCAAAATCACCTGCCGGGTACGCCAGAACCACCTGGCGGACACTCCGAAATCACCTGTCGCGCATGCCGGAACCACCTCTCAGACGTGCCGGAAGCACGTGCCGGACACGCCGGAATCACCTACCGGACAGACCGGAACCACCTGCCGAGCACGCCGGAGCCACCTGTTCGACTCGCTGGAACCACCTGCCGGACAGGCCAATATCAACTGCTGGCTATGCCAGAACCACCTGGGGGACGGTCTGGAATCACCTGCCAGCCATGGCGGAACCACCTCTCAGACGTACCAGAACCACCTGCCGGAGAAGCTGGAAACACGTCCTGGACAGTCTGGAACCACCTGCCGGCCAAGCCTGAACCACCTGCCAAGCACAACGGAACAACCTGCCAGACACGCCAAAATCACCTGCGTGTTATGCCAGAACCACTTGGAGGACTCTCTGGGATGACCTGCCGGGCAGGCCGGAACCACATCTCAGACGTGCCAGAACCATGTAGCGGACAGTCCGGAATCACCTGTTGGGCATGCGCAACCACCTCTGAGACGTACCAGAACCACATGCCGTGCAGGCTGGAACCACCTACCGGACAGACCGGAATCACCTTTCGGGCATGCCGGAACCACCTGTCAGATGTGCCAGAAACACGTGCCGGAGACGCCGGAAGCACCTGCCAAGCACGTTGGAACCACCTGCTCAACTCGCCTGAACCACCTGCCGGACATGCCAAAATCACCTGCCGACTATGCCAGAACCACTTGGCGAACACTCCGGAATCACTTGCCGGGCATGCAGGAACCACCTCTCAGACATGCCAGAACCCCGTGCCAATGACCCCGGAAGCACCAGCCGAGCACGCCGGAACCACATGCTCGACTCGCCAGAACCACCTGCCGATCACGCAAAAATCACCTGCCGGCTACGCCACAACCAGTTGGTGAACACTTTGGAATCACCTGCCAGGCTTGCTGGAACCACCTGCCAGTCATGCCAAAATCACCTGCCAACTACGCCAGAACCGCTTGGCGGACACTGCGGAAACACCTGTCGGGCCGGCTGGAACCACATCTCAGACGTGCCAGAAACGTGTTCATGAGATGCTGGAACCACACCCCGAACAGACGGATACCACCTGCCAGAACCGCCTGAACCACCTGCCGAGCACGCCGGAACCACCTGCTCGACTCACCGGTACCACCTCCCTGACACGCCAAAATCACCTGCTGGGTATGCCAGAACCACTTGGAGGACACTCCGGAATCATCTGCCGGACATGCCGGAACCAGCTCCCAGACACACCAGAACCAAGTGCCGGAGACGCCGGAAGCACCTGCCGAGCATGCCGGAGCCACCTGCTCGACTCGCCAGAAACACCTGCCGGACACGCCAAAATCACCTGCCGGGTATGCCAGAACCACCTGGCGGACACTACGGAATCACCTGCCGCGCATGCCGGAAGCACGTGCCAGACACGCCGGAAACACCTACCGGACAGACCGGAACCACCTGCCAAGAACACCGGAGCCACCTGTTCGACTCGCTGGAACCACCTGCCGGACAGGCCAATATCAACTGCTGGCTATGCCAGAACCACCTGGGGGACAGTCCGGGATCACCTGCCAGCCACGGCAGAACCACCTCTTAGACGTACCTGAACCACCTGCCGGAGAAGCTGGAAACACGTCCTGGACAGACTGGAACCACGTGACGGCCATGCCTGAACCACCTGCCGAGCACGGCGGAACCACCTGCCAGACACACCAAAATCACCTGCGGGCTACGCCAGAACCACTTGGACGACTCTCCGAAATGACCTGCCGGGCATGTTGGAACCACCTCTCAGACGTGCCAGAAGCACGTGGCGGACAGTCCGGAATCACCTGTTGGGCATACGCAACCACCTCTGACACGTACCAGAACCACGTGCCGTGCACGCCGGAACCACCTACCGGACAGACCGGAATCAACTTTTGGGCATGCCGGAACCACCAGTCAGATGTGCCAGAAACACGTGCCGGAGACGCCGGAAGCACCTGCCGAGCACGTCGCAACCACCTGCTCAACTTGCCTGAACCACCTGCCGGACACGCCAAAATCACCTGCCCGCTACACCAGCACCACTTCGGGGACAAGCCGGAATCACGTGAGGGGCATGCCGGCACAGCCTCTCAGACTGAACCTCGTGCCGGACACCACAGAACCACCTGCCGGACAGACCGGAACCACCTGCCGGACACGCCGGAACCACCGGCTCGACCCGCCGGAACGACCGCTGGACATGCAAACTCACCTGCCGGCTGCGCCGGAAACACTTGGCGAACACTCCGGAATCACCTGCCGGGCATGCCGGAACCACCTCTCAGATATGCCAGAACCACGTGCCAATGACCCCGGAAGCACCTGCCGAGCACGCCGGAACCACCTGCTCGACTCGCCAGAACCACCTGCCGGACAAGCAAAAATCACCTGCCGGCTAGGCCACAACCAGTTGGGGAACACTTCGGAATCACCTGCCGGGCTTGCTGGAACCACCTGCCGGTCATGCCAAAATCACCTGCCAGCTACGCCAGTACCACTTGGCGGACACTGTGGAAACACCTGTCGGGCCGGCCGGAACCACATCTCAGACGAGCCAGAACCATGTGCATGAGATGCTGGAACCACACCTCGAACAGACGGAAAACACCTGCCAGACCCGTCTGAACAACCTGCCGAGCACGCCGGAGCCACCTGCTCGACTCGCCGGAACCACCTACCTGACATGCCCAAATCACCAGCCGGGTATGCCAGAACCACTTGGCGGACACTCCGGAATCATCTGCTGGACATGCCGGAACCAGCTCTCAGACGTGCCGGAAGCACGTGCCGGACACCCCGGAATCACCTACCGGACAGACCGGAACCACCTGCCGAGCACGCCGGAGCCACTTTTTCGACTCGCTGGAACCACCTGCCGGACAGGCCAATATCAACTGCTGGCTATGCCAGAACCACCTGGGGGACGGTCCGGAATCACCTGCCAGCCATGGCGGAACCACCTCTCAGACGTACCAGAACCACCTGCCGGAGAAGCTGGAAACACGTCCTGGACAGTCTGGAACCACCTGCCGGCCAAGCCTGAACCACCTGCCAAGCACAACGGAACAACCTGCCAGACACGCCAAAATCACCTGCGTGTTATGCCAGAACCACTTGGAGGACTCTCTGGGATGACCTGCCGGGCATGCCGGAACCACCTCTCAGACGTGCCAGAACCATGTGGCGGACAGTCCGGAATCACCTGTTGGGCATGCGCAACCACCTCTGAGACGTACCAGAACCACATGCCGTGCAGGCTGGAACCACCTACCGGACAGACCGGAATCACCTTTCGGGCATGCCGGAACCACCTGTCAGATGTGCCAGAAACACGTGCCGGAGACGCCGGAAGCACCTGCCAAGCACGTTGGAACCACCTGCTCAACTCGCCTGAACCACCTGCCGGACATGCCAAAATCACCTGCCGACTATGCCAGAACCACTTGGCGAACACTCCGGAATCACTTGCCGGGCATGCAGGAACCACCTCTCAGACATGCCAGAACCCCGTGCCAATGACCCCGGAAGCACCAGCCGAGCACGCCGGAACCACCTGCTCGACTCGCCAGAACCACCTGCCGATCACGCAAAAATCACCTGCCGGCTACGCCACAACCAGTTGGTGAACACTTTGGAATCACCTGCCAGGCTTGCTGGAACCACCTGCCAGTCATGCCAAAATCACCTGCCAACTACGCCAGAACCGCTTGGCGGACACTGCGGAAACACCTGTCGGCCGGCTGGAACCACATCTCAGACGTGCCAGAAACGTGTTCATGAGATGCTGGAACCACACCCCAAACAGACGGATACCACCGGCCAGAACCGCCTGAACCACCTGCCGAGCACGCCGGAACCACCTGCTCGACTCACCGGTACCACCTCCCTGACACGCCAAAATCACCTGCTGGGTATGCCAGAACCACTTGGCGGACACTCCGGAATCATCTGCTGGACATGCCGGAACCAGCTCTCAGACCCACCAGAACCAAGTGCCGGAGACGCCGGAAGCACCTGCCGAGCATGCCGGAGCCACCTGCTCGACTCGCCAGAAACACCTGCCGGACACGCCAAAATCACCTGCCGGGTATGCCAGAACCACCTGGCGGACACTACGGAATCACCTGCCGCGCATGCCGGAAGCACGTGCCAGACATGCCGGAAACACCTACCGGACAGACCGGAACCACCTGCCAAGAACACCGGAGCCACCTGTTCGACTCGCTGGAACCACCTGCCGGACAGGCCAATATCAACTGCTGGCTATGCCAGAACCACCTGGGGGACAGTCCGGGATCACCTGCCAGCCATGGCAGAACCACCTCTCAGACGTACCTGAACCACCTGCCGGAGAAGCTGGAAACACGTCCTGGACAGACTGGAACCACGTGACGGCCATGCCTGAACCACCTGCCGAGCACGGCGGAACCACCTGCCAGACACACCAAAATCACCTGCGGGCTACGCCAGAACCACTTGGACGACTCTCCGAAATGACCTGCCGGGCATGTTGGAACCACCTCGCAGACGTGCCAGAAGCACGTGGCGGACAGTCCGGAATCACCTGTTGGGCATACGCAACCACCTCTGACACGTACCAGAACCACGTGCCGTGCACGCCGGAACCACCTACCGGACAGACCGGAATCAACTTTTGGGCATGCCGGAACCACCAGTCAGATGTGCCAGAAACACGTGCCGGAGACGCCGGAAGCACCTGCCGAGCACGTCGCAACCACCTGCTCAACTCGCCTGAACCACCTGCCGGACACGCCAAAATCACCTGCCCGCTACACCAGCACCACTTCGGGGACAAGCCGGAATCACGTGAGGGGCATGCCGGCACAGCCTCTCAGACTGAACCTCGTGCCGGACACCACAGAACCACCTGCCGGACAGACCGGAACCACCTGCCGGACACGCCGGAACCACCGGCTCGACCCGCCGGAACGACCGCTGGACATGCAAACTCGCCTGCCGGCTACGCCGGAAACACTTGGCGAACACTCCGGAATCACCTGGCGGGCATGCCGGAACCACCTCTCAGACGTGCCAGAACCATGCGGCGGACAGTCCGGGATCACCTGTTGGGCATGCGCAACCACCTCTGATTCGTACCAGAACCACATGCCGTGCAGGCTGGAACCACCTACCGGACAGACCGGAATCACCTTTCGGGCATGCCGGAACCACCTGTCAGATGTGCCAGAAACACGTGCCGGAGACGCCGGAAGCACCTGCCAAGCACGTTGGAACCACCTGCTCAACTCGCCTGAACCACCTGCCGGACATGCCAAAATCACCTGCCGACTATGCCAGAACCACTTGGCGAACACTCCGGAATCACTTGCCGGGCATGCAGGAACCACCTCTCAGACATGCCAGAACCCCGTGCCAATGACCCCGGAAGCACCAGCCGAGCACGCCGGAACCACCTGCTCGACTCGCCAGAACCACCTGCCGATCACGCAAAAATCACCTGCCGGCTACGCCACAACCAGTTGGTGAACACTTTGGAATCACCTGCCAGGCTTGCTGGAACCACCTGCCAGTTATGCCAAAATCACCTGCCAAGTACGCCAGAACCGCTTGGCGGACACTGCGGAAACACCTGTCGGGCCGGCTGTAACCACATCTCAGACGTGCCAGAAACGTGTTCATGAGATGCGGGAACCACACCCCGAACAGACGGATACCACCTGCCAGAACCGCCTGAACCACCTGCTGAGCACGCCGGAACCACCTGCTCGACTCACCGGTACCACCTCCCTGACACGCCAAAATCACCTGCTGGGTATGCCAGAACCACTTGGCGGACACTCCGGAATCATCTGCCGGACATGCCGGAACCAGCTCTCAGACACACCAGAACCAAGTGCCGGAGACGCCGGAAGCACCTGCCGAGCATGCCGGAGCCACCTGCTCGACTCGCTGGAACCACCTGCCGGACAGGCCAATATCAACTGCTGGCTATGCCAGAACCACCTGGGGGACGGTCCGGGATCACCTGCCAGCCATGGCGGAACCACCTCTCAGACGTACCTGAACCACCTGCCGGAGAAGCTGGAAACACGTCCTGGACAGCCTGGAACCACGTGACGGCCATGCCTGAACCACCTGCCGAGCACGGCGGAACCACCTGCCGGACACACCAAAATCACCTGCGGGCTACGCCAGAACCACTTGGACGACTCTCCGAAATGACCTGCCGGGCATGTTGGAACCACCTCTCAGACGTGCCAGAAGCACGTGGCGGACAGTCCGGAATCACCTGTTTGGCATACGCAACCACCTCTGACACGTACCAGAACCACGTGCCGTGCACGCCGGAACCACCTACCGGACAGACCGGAATCAACTTTTGGGCATGCCGGAACCACCAGTCAGATGTGCCAGAAACACGTGCCGGAGACGCCGGAAGCACCTGCCGAGCACGTCGCAACCACCTGCTCAACTTGCCTGAACCACCTGCCGGACACGCCAAAATCACCTGCCCGCTACACCAGCACCACTTCGGGGACAAGCCGGAATCACGTGAGGGGCATGCCGGCACAGCCTCTCAGACTGAACCTCGTGCCGGACACCACAGAACCACCTGCCGGACAGACCGGAACCACCTGCCGGACACGCCGGAACCACCGGCTCGACCCGCCGGAACGACCGCTGGACATGCAAACTCACCTGCCGGCTGCGCCGGAAACACTTGGCGAACACTCCGGAATCACCTGCCGGGCATGCCGGAACCACCTCTCAGATATGCCAGAACCACGTGCCAATGACCCCGGAAGCACCTGCCGAGCACGCCGGAACCACCTGCTCGACTCGCCAGAACCACCTGCCGGACAAGCAAAAATCACCTGCCGGCTACGCCACAACCAGTTGGGGAACACTTCGGAATCACCTGCCGGGCTTGCTGGAACCACCTGCCGGTCATGCCAAAATCACCTGCCAGCTACGCCAGTACCACTTGGCGGACACTGTGGAAACACCTGTCGGGCCGGCCGGAACCACATCTCAGACGTGCCAGAACCATGTGCATGAGATGCTGGAACCACACCCCGAACAGACGGAAAACACCTGCCAGACCCGTCTGAACAACCTGCCGAGCACGCCGGAGCCACCTGCTCGACTCGCCGGAACCACCTACCTGACATGCCCAAATCACCAGCCGGGTATGCCAGAACCACTTGGCGGACACTCCGGAATCATCTGCCGGACATGCCGGAACCAGCTCTCAGACGTGCCGGAAGCACGTGCCGGACACGCCGGAATCACCTACCGGACAGACCGGAACCACCTGCCGAGCACGCCGGAGCCACTTTTTCGACTCGCTGGAACCACCTGCCGGACAGGCCAATATCAACTGCTGGCTATGCCAGAACCACCTGGGGGACGGTCCGGAATCACCTGCCAGCCATGGCGGAACCACCTCTCAGACGTACCAGAACCACCTGCCGGAGAAGCTGGAAACACGTCCTGGACAGTCTGGAACCACCTGCCGGCCAAGCCTGAACCACCTGCCAAGCACAACGGAACAACCTGCCAGACACGCCAAAATCACCTGCGTGTTATGCCAGAACCACTTGGAGGACTCTCTGGGATGACCTGCCGGGCATGCCGGAACCACCTCTCAGACGTGCCAGAACCATGTGGCGGACAGTCCGGAATCACCTGTTGGGCATGCGCAACCACCTCTGAGACGTACCAGAACCACATGCCGTGCAGGCTGGAACCACCTACCGGACAGACCGGAATCACCTTTCGGGCATGCCGGAACCACCTGTCAGATGTGCCAGAAACACGTGCCGGAGACGCCGGAAGCACCTGCCAAGCACGTTGGAACCACCTGCTCAACTCGCCTGAACCACCTGCCGGACATGCCAAAATCACCTGCCGACTATGCCAGAACCACTTGGCGAACACTCCGGAATCACTTGCCGGGCATGCAGGAACCACCTCTCAGACATGCCAGAACCCCGTGCCAATGACCCCGGAAGCACCAGCCGAGCACGCCGGAACCACCTGCTCGACTCGCCAGAACCACCTGCCGATCACGCAAAAATCACCTGCCGGCTACGCCACAACCAGTTGGTGAACACTTTGGAATCACCTGCCAGGCTTGCTGGAACCACCTGCCAGTCATGCCAAAATCACCTGCCAACTACGCCAGAACCGCTTGGCGGACACTGCGGAAACACCTGTCGGCCGGCTGGAACCACATCTCAGACGTGCCAGAAACGTGTTCATGAGATGCTGGAACCACACCCCAAACAGACGGATACCACCGGCCAGAACCGCCTGAACCACCTGCCGAGCACGCCGGAACCACCTGCTCGACTCACCGGTACCACCTCCCTGACACGCCAAAATCACCTGCTGGGTATGCCAGAACCACTTGGCGGACACTCCGGAATCATCTGCCGGACATGCCGGAACCAGCTCCCAGACACACCAGAACCAAGTGCCGGAGACGCCGGAAGCACCTGCCGAGCATGCCGGAGCCACCTGCTCGACTCGCCAGAAACACCTGCCGGACACGCCAAAATCACCTGCCGGGTATGCCAGAACCACCTGGCGGACACTACGGAATCACCTGCCGCGCATGCCGGAAGCACGTGCCAGACATGCCGGAAACACCTACCGGACAGACCGGAACCACCTGCCAAGAACACCGGAGCCACCTGTTCGACTCGCTGGAACCACCTGCCGGACAGGCCAATATCAACTGCTGGCTATGCCAGAACCACCTGGGGGACAGTCCGGGATCACCTGCCAGCCATGGCAGAACCACCTCTCAGACGTACCTGAACCACCTGCCGGAGAAGCTGGAAACACGTCCTGGACAGACTGGAACCACGTGACGGCCATGCCTGAACCACCTGCCGAGCACGGCGGAACCACCTGCCAGACACACCAAAATCACCTGCGGGCTACGCCAGAACCACTTGGACGACTCTCCGAAATGACCTGCCGGGCATGTTGGAACCACCTCTCAGACGTGCCAGAAGCACGTGGCGGACAGTCCGGAATCACCTGTTGGGCATACGCAACCACCTCTGACACGTACCAGAACCACGTGCCGTGCACGCCGGAACCACCTACCGGACAGACCGGAATCAACTTTTGGGCATGCCGGAACCACCAGTCAGATGTGCCAGAAACACGTGCCGGAGACGCCGGAAGCACCTGCCGAGCACGTCGCAACCACCTGCTCAACTTGCCTGAACCACCTGCCGGACACGCCAAAATCACCTGCCCGCTACACCAGCACCACTTCGGGGACAAGCCGGAATCACGTGAGGGGCATGCCGGCACAGCCTCTCAGACTGAACCTCGTGCCGGACACCACAGAACCACCTGCCGGACAGACCGGAACCACCTGCCGGACACGCCGGAACCACCGGCTCGACCCGCCGGAACGACCGCTGGACATGCAAACTCACCTGCCGGCTGCGCCGGAAACACTTGGCGAACACTCCGGAATCACCTGCCGGGCATGCCGGAACCACCTCTCAGATATGCCAGAACCACGTGCCAATGACCCCGGAAGCACCTGCCGAGCACGCCGGAACCACCTGCTCGACTCGCCAGAACCACCTGCCGGACAAGCAAAAATCACCTGCCGGCTAGGCCACAACCAGTTGGGGAACACTTCGGAATCACCTGCCGGGCTTGCTGGAACCACCTGCCGGTCATGCCAAAATCACCTGCCAGCTACGCCAGTACCACTTGGCGGACACTGTGGAAACACCTGTCGGGCCGGCCGGAACCACATCTCAGACGAGCCAGAACCATGTGCATGAGATGCTGGAACCACACCTCGAACAGACGGAAAACACCTGCCAGACCCGTCTGAACAACCTGCCGAGCACGCCGGAGCCACCTGCTCGACTCGCCGGAACCACCTACCTGACATGCCCAAATCACCAGCCGGGTATGCCAGAACCACTTGGCGGACACTCCGGAATCATCTGCTGGACATGCCGGAACCAGCTCTCAGACGTGCCGGAAGCACGTGCCGGACACCCCGGAATCACCTACCGGACAGACCGGAACCACCTGCCGAGCACGCCGGAGCCACTTTTTCGACTCGCTGGAACCACCTGCCGGACAGGCCAATATCAACTGCTGGCTATGCCAGAACCACCTGGGGGACGGTCCGGAATCACCTGCCAGCCATGGCGGAACCACCTCTCAGACGTACCAGAACCACCTGCCGGAGAAGCTGGAAACACGTCCTGGACAGTCTGGAACCACCTGCCGGCCAAGCCTGAACCACCTGCCAAGCACAACGGAACAACCTGCCAGACACGCCAAAATCACCTGCGTGTTATGCCAGAACCACTTGGAGGACTCTCTGGGATGACCTGCCGGGCATGCCGGAACCACCTCTCAGACGTGCCAGAACCATGTGGCGGACAGTCCGGAATCACCTGTTGGGCATGCGCAACCACCTCTGAGACGTACCAGAACCACATGCCGTGCAGGCTGGAACCACCTACCGGACAGACCGGAATCACCTTTCGGGCATGCCGGAACCACCTGTCAGATGTGCCAGAAACACGTGCCGGAGACGCCGGAAGCACCTGCCAAGCACGTTGGAACCACCTGCTCAACTCGCCTGAACCACCTGCCGGACATGCCAAAATCACCTGCCGACTATGCCAGAACCACTTGGCGAACACTCCGGAATCACTTGCCGGGCATGCAGGAACCACCTCTCAGACATGCCAGAACCCCGTGCCAATGACCCCGGAAGCACCAGCCGAGCACGCCGGAACCACCTGCTCGACTCGCCAGAACCACCTGCCGATCACGCAAAAATCACCTGCCGGCTACGCCACAACCAGTTGGTGAACACTTTGGAATCACCTGCCAGGCTTGCTGGAACCACCTGCCAGTCATGCCAAAATCACCTGCCAACTACGCCAGAACCGCTTGGCGGACACTGCGGAAACACCTGTCGGCCGGCTGGAACCACATCTCAGACGTGCCAGAAACGTGTTCATGAGATGCTGGAACCACACCCCAAACAGACGGATACCACCGGCCAGAACCGCCTGAACCACCTGCCGAGCACGCCGGAACCACCTGCTCGACTCACCGGTACCACCTCCCTGACACGCCAAAATCACCTGCTGGGTATGCCAGAACCACTTGGCGGACACTCCGGAATCATCTGCCGGACATGCCGGAACCAGCTCCCAGACACACCAGAACCAAGTGCCGGAGACGCCGGAAGCACCTGCCGAGCATGCCGGAGCCACCTGCTCGACTCGCCAGAAACACCTGCCGGACACGCCAAAATCACCTGCCGGGTATGCCAGAACCACCTGGCGGACACTACGGAATCACCTGCCGCGCATGCCGGAAGCACGTGCCAGACATGCCGGAAACACCTACCGGACAGACCGGAACCACCTGCCAAGAACACCGGAGCCACCTGTTCGACTCGCTGGAACCACCTGCCGGACAGGCCAATATCAACTGCTGGCTATGCCAGAACCACCTGGGGGACAGTCCGGGATCACCTGCCAGCCATGGCAGAACCACCTCTCAGACGTACCTGAACCACCTGCCGGAGAAGCTGGAAACACGTCCTGGACAGACTGGAACCACGTGACGGCCATGCCTGAACCACCTGCCGAGCACGGCGGAACCACCTGCCAGACACACCAAAATCACCTGCGGGCTACGCCAGAACCACTTGGACGACTCTCCGAAATGACCTGCCGGGCATGTTGGAACCACCTCTCAGACGTGCCAGAAGCACGTGGCGGACAGTCCGGAATCACCTGTTGGGCATACGCAACCACCTCTGACACGTACCAGAACCACGTGCCGTGCACGCCGGAACCACCTACCGGACAGACCGGAATCAACTTTTGGGCATGCCGGAACCACCAGTCAGATGTGCCACAAACACGTGCCGGAGACGCCGGAAGCACCTGCCGAGCACGTCGCAACCACCTGCTCAACTCGCCTGAACCACCTGCCGGACACGCCAAAATCACCTGCCCGCTACACCAGCACCACTTCGGGGACAAGCCGGAATCACGTGAGGGGCATGCCGGCACAGCCTCTCAGACTGAACCTCGTGCCGGACACCACAGAACCACCTGCCGGACAGACCGGAACCACCTGCCGGACATGCCGGAACCACCGGCTCGACCCGCCGGAACGACCGCTGGACATGCAAACTCACCTGCCGGCTACGCCGGAAACACTTGGCGAACACTCCGGAATCACCTGCCGGGCATGCCGGAACCACCTCTCAGACGTGCCAGAACCATGTGGCGGACAGTCCGGAATCACCTGTTGGGCATGCGCAACCACCTCTGAGACGTACCAGAACCACATGCCGTGCAGGCTGGAACCACCTACCGGACAGACCGGAATCACCTTTCGGGCATGCCGGAACCACCTGTCAGATGTGCCAGAAACACGTGCCGGAGACGCCGGAAGCACCTGCCAAGCACGTTGGAACCACCTGCTCAACTCGCCTGAACCACCTGCCGGACATGCCAAAATCACCTGCCGACTATGCCAGAACCACTTGGCGAACACTCCGGAATCACTTGCCGGGCATGCAGGAACCACCTCTCAGACATGCCAGAACCCCGTGCCAATGACCCCGGAAGCACCAGCCGAGCACGCCGGAACCACCTGCTCGACTCGCCAGAACCACCTGCCGATCACGCAAAAATCACCTGCCGGCTACGCCACAACCAGTTGGTGAACACTTTGGAATCACCTGCCAGGCTTGCTGGAACCACCTGCCAGTTATGCCAAAATCACCTGCCAAGTACGCCAGAACCGCTTGGCGGACACTGCGGAAACACCTGTCGGGCCGGCTGGAACCACATCTCAGACGTGCCAGAAACGTGTTCATGAGATGCGGGAACCACACCCCGAACAGACGGATACCACCTGCCAGAACCGCCTGAACCACCTGCTGAGCACGCCGGAACCACCTGCTCGACTCACCGGTACCACCTCCCTGACACGCCAAAATCACCTGCTGGGTATGCCAGAACCACTTGGCGGACACTCCGGAATCATCTGCCGGACATGCCGGAACCAGCTCTCAGACACACCAGAACCAAGTGCCGGAGACGCCGGAAGCACCTGCCGAGCATGCCGGAGCCACCTGCTCGACTCGCCAGAAACACCTGCCGCACACGCCAAAATCACCTGCCGGGTACGCCAGAACCACCTGGGGGACGGTCCGGGATCACCTGCCAGCCATGGCGGAACCACCTCTCAGACGTACCTGAACCACCTGCCGGAGAAGCTGGAAACACGTCCTGGACAGCCTGGAACCACGTGACGGCCATGCCTGAACCACCTGCCGAGCACGGCGGAACCACCTGCCGGACACACCAAAATCACCTGCGGGCTACGCCAGAACCACTTGGACGACTCTCCGAAATGACCTGCCGGGCATGTTGGAACCACCTCTCAGACGTGCCAGAAGCACGTGGCGGACAGTCCGGAATCACCTGTTGGGCATACGCAACCACCTCTGACACGTACCAGAACCACGTGCCGTGCACGCCGGAACCACCTACCGGACAGACCGGAATCAACTTTTGGGCATGCCGGAACCACCAGTCAGATGTGCCAGAAACACGTGCCGGAGACGCCGGAAGCACCTGCCGAGCACGTCGCAACCACCTGCTCAACTCGCCTGAACCACCTGCCGGACACGCCAAAATCACCTGCCCGCTACATCAGCACCACTTCGCGGACAAGCCGGAATCACGTGAGGGGCATGCCGGCACAGCCTCTCAGACTGAACCTCGTGCCGGACACCACAGAACCACCTGCCGGACAGACCGGAACCACCTGCCGGACACGCCGGAACCACCGGCTCGACCCGCCGGAACGACCGCTGGACATGCAAACTCACCTGCCGGCTACGCCGGAAACACTTGGCGAACACTCCGGAATCACCTGCCGGGCATGCCGGAACCACCTCTCAGATATGCCAGAACCACGTGCCAATTACCCCGGAAGCACCTGCCGAGCACGCCGGAACCACCTGCTCGACTCGCCAGAACCACCTGCCGGACACGCAAAAATCACCTGCCGGCTAGGCCACAACCAGTTGGGGAACACTTCGGAATCACCTGCCGGGCTTGCTGGAACCACCTGCCGGTCATGCCAAAATCACCTGCCAACTACGCCAGTACCACTTGGCGGACACTGTGGAAACACCTGTCGGGCCAGCCGGAACCACATCTCAGACGAGCCAGAACCATGTGCATGAGATGCTGGAACCACACCTCGAACAGACGGAAAACACCTGCCAGACCCGTCTGAACAACCTGCCGAGCACGCCGGAGCCACCTGCTCGACTCGCCGGAACCACCTACCTGACATGCCCAAATCACCAGCCGGGTATGCCAGAACCACTTGGCGGACACTCCGGAATCATCTGCTGGACATGCCGGAACCAGCTCTCAGACACACCAGAACCACGTGCCGGAGACGCCGGAAGCACCTGCCGAGCATGCCGGAGCCACCTGCTCGACTCGCCAGAAACACCTGCCGCACACGCCAAAATCACCTGCCGGGTACGCCAGAACCACCTGGCGGACACTCCGAAATCACCTGTCGCGCATGCCGGAACCACCTCTCAGACGTGCCGGAAGCACGTGCCGGACACGCCGGAATCACCTACCGGACAGACCGGAACCACCTGCCGAGCACGCCGGAGCCACTTTTTCGACTCGCTGGAACCACCTGCCGGACAGGCCAATATCAACTGCTGGCTATGCCAGAACCACCTGGGGGACGGTCCGGAATCACCTGCCAGCCATGGCGGAACCACCTCTCAGACGTACCAGAACCACCTGCCGGAGAAGCTGGAAACACGTCCTGGACAGTCTGGAACCACCTGCCGGCCAAGCCTGAACCACCTGCCAAGCACAACGGAACAACCTGCCAGACACGCCAAAATCACCTGCGTGTTATGCCAGAACCACTTGGAGGACTCTCTGGGATGACGTGCCGGGCATGCCGGAACCACCTCTCAGACGTGCCAGAACCATGTGGCGGACAGTCCGGAATCACCTGTTGGGCATGCGCAACCACCTCTGAGACGTACCAGAACCACATGCCGTGCAGGCTGGAACCACCTACCGGACAGACCGGAATCACCTTTCGGGCATGCCGGAACCACCTGTCAGATGTGCCAGAAACACGTGCCGGAGACGCCGGAAGCACCTGCCAAGCACGTTGGAACCACCTGCTCAACTCGCCTGAACCACCTGCCGGACATGCCAAAATCACCTGCCGACTATGCCAGAACCACTTGGCGAACACTCCGGAATCACTTGCCGGGCATGCAGGAACCACCTCTCAGACATGCCAGAACCCCGTGCCAATGACCCCGGAAGCACCAGCCGAGCACGCCGGAACCACCTGCTCGACTCGCCAGAACCACCTGCCGATCACGCAAAAATCACCTGCCGGCTACGCCACAACCAGTTGGTGAACACTTTGGAATCACCTGCCAGGCTTGCTGGAACCACCTGCCAGTCATGCCAAAATCACCTGCCAACTACGCCAGAACCGCTTGGCGGACACTGCGGAAACACCTGTCGGGCCGGCTGGAACCACATCTCAGACGTGCCAGAAACGTGTTCATGAGATGCTGGAACCACACCCCAAACAGACGGATACCACCGGCCAGAACCGCCTGAACCACCTGCAGAGCACGCCGGAACCACCTGCTCGACTCACCGGTACCACCTCCCTGACACGCCAAAATCACCTGCTGGGTATGCCAGAACCACTTGGCGGACACTCCGGAATCATCTGCCGGACATGCCGGAACCAGCTCCCAGACACACCAGAACCAAGTGCCGGAGACGCCGGAAGCACCTGCCGAGCATGCCGGAGCCACCTGCTCGACTCGCCAGAAACACTTGCCGGACACGCCAAAATCACCTGCCGGGTATGCCAGAACCACCTGGCGGACACTACGGAATCACCTGCCGCGCATGCCGGAAGCACGTGCCAGACACGCCGGAAACACCTACCGGACAGACCGGAACCACCTGCCAAGAACACCGGAGCCACCTGTTCGACTCGCTGGAACCACCTGCCGGACAGGCCAATATCAACTGCTGGCTATGCCAGAACCACCTGGGGGACAGTCCGGGATCACCTGCCAGCCATGGCAGAACCACCTCTCAGACGTACCTGAACCACCTG